>NC_056736.1:383619037-383672897 GCF_019279795.1 Protopterus annectens
GCATGTAGTACTCCTACATGGCGTTTGCAGTGGGCAGGGTGGGAGGAGCAGTCCTGCATGTGTGCACACATGCCACATTGCTCGGCCCGGGCGTCTGTGTGACATCCACAGACTGGACACACACCGTGCTGTGGGACATAGGTCCTGTGCACATCCCACAGGGGCACACTGTGTCACTAGTCATGTGATAGCTCCCTTGCTGGTAGGGTGACACAGACCCATGGTACCACCACAGCGGACGTACTGTATAGACATACAGTTGACATCCACTTCTGCCGTTCAGTGGACACTACCATGGGGGGGGTGTCACTACTGTGTACATTGCACATGTGTTTACACACGGCCCTGCTGGACATCATTGTGGCAGACATTGCACCTGCTACGGAACGTTTGGACATGGTTACTTGCTGTTCCCTCCATTTCAGCTACCTATTCTGCTACTACATTGTCCCATATGTGCAGGCCATACATATCTTGTTTATGTACATAACATTAGGCCATCCCTCCATCATGCATGCTATGCCTGTGATACTGTCTATGATTTCTGAACATATCCATCATGACAGCTTTGCATTACACATAATTGACATAGTCACCCCTACTGCGTGGGATACGTGCATGTCGTGCGCACATTCCGTATGACATCGACGGTATATGCCCATGCACATGTGTGCTGTGACACTATACATACATGTCCTATCCTGCTGTGGCACTTCATTGTTGGATATCCACTGCCAGCATCAGCGTGGGTGGTGGCATTGTTCTGTGTTTGAAATCCCTATGGCAGACCTGGGGTAGGGTTACCACCTGTCCCACTTTGCAAGGGACAGTCCCTCTTTGGGCAGTTGTGTCCTGACAAAACATATTACAAATGGCAAATGTCCTGAGATTGTAGGACATAATTATGTCCCATTTTTTATGTAAGAGTTGCATAACATAGTTATTTATGTATGTAAATTCCTAAATGTTACAAGACACACAATAAGCAACTAAACTGCTACAAGACTACGCTTTTATTTAGGCAAAAGAGTAAAGTTCTACCCTTTGTACTGACCATGGGTATGTGTCCACCTGTAACATCTGATGTGTGTCCCGAAAATGTCCCACTTTGGCCATTTGAAAGGTGGCAAGCCTAACCTGGGGTTATCCCGGGTGTGTACATGTTGTCCCACTGCTGTGCACATGTTGTCCACAGTCGTTGGTATGCTGCGCGGCTTAGCATTACATAACCAACTTTCACCACTCTCTGCCTGATGGACAGGTATCTTTACCTACACACACCGTTCACATACTGTACAGATTCGTCATACGTATCATGCGTTACACAACAGTACATCTCGTGGGTTCGACATACCTTTCCGGCCTTTGGTTCTGTATTCGTCAGTACTTGCTTGCTACTCCTTCTTTTGTATTCGGTATTTGCTCGGTATGAACATACGGTTTGAATATCCAGGGAGTCTTCCTTATATTCGTCGTCACCTGAGGCATGTGGGTTCATCACGCCAATAGCTGTTCCTCGGTGTGTACTTATCGCATATCACCGGTGATCCCCTCCATTAAATGCGTTACGCGTCGGCACTGGGCCATGGTTCATTCCTCGTGTGGCCGTTGGTTATTTGCAATACCTTCGTGAGGATGGTATGTATTGTATCATGTTTGTGTGACTGCATCCGCTATGTGTGGTGTCAGGTACATTTCGCTGTGGTGTTAGCCATGGATTGTGTGTGTTGGGTATGGTATTCTGTTCGACATGTGGGTCTCCGTGTCCTGGTGGCGTCTGTCGATGGCGTTGCGCATTCAGATGTGTAACATAGCTGTTATATTCCTGTACACAACGGATGCAAGGATGCATCAGCTGCTGCTAGTGTTTCCCACGGGCCTTGTTGTGGGTATGCTGCTGTCATTGACTGCCTGTATGTTTTTGCTACGGTTTTAGCTGTTATCCCTTTGATATGTGCGATGGGGTATATCTGTGGATGTGGGTGACGGGTACGGGGTGTGGGTCTTGCATTTATACATACAAGACATGCTTGTGTGTGTGCTCCATCCCTGCTTGGGGAGCTGCAGGTTACCTGTCTGTTGTTCTGGGAATGTTTGTTTTGTTGATGTCGTGTGGTGTCGGTATCGCCTGCATGTGTGCTTCCTGCACGTATTCCTCCTTCACATCGGTTATATATCTGCGGATGTTCGTCCGTGCCTACTATCCATTGGCATTTTGTCACTGATAGTTACGGTGATTGTGGTCCTATACTTGGGACGGCCTGTATGCTACCGGTAGCCTCCTATTCGTGTGCCGCTTGCTTAACGGTCGTGGAACACACAGCGGTATTTACGGGACCGTAAGTGTTCACGATCGGTGCCGGGATAGCACATTCATATTTTCGCCATACATGCCTGATGCTGTGTAACGTTGCCGACGTATCGTGTTGAGTCTACCTTATGGCCGCCATACATACGGTCATGGTTTGTACATGCGTCCTTTGCATCTCCTGTTGGCTATGGCCCTGTGGTACATTCTGGGACATTTCCGCTTTGCATCGTTTTACGTCACCACGTGCATAGCCACTGAGGAGATGTCAGTACTACTTTGTGGGTACTGCTGTACATACGCCTATGGTTCCTGTACTGTATGCCTACGCATGTTATTACACTCCGCCTGTGACATGTCATCTACATACACATTTTACAGTGGCACACACATTACACACACACAGCGGAACACACGACAACCTCACCTCACACATACACATATTGCCGCCATGGCTCTCAACCTTCTATTTCCAAAATGAGGAACACACACATTAGTAATGTGGAACAAATGGGCATAATGTGGAACACATAGTAATGGCATAGTAACAACTTCAGCTAAGTAGGTCATAGGATGATTAAAATATGCTGATTTACTTACAGTGAAGAACCTTTAATGAATTACTATGATTAATTTCTATTTACCAGGATGTCATTTAAATACATTCCTAACAATGGATGTTTGACAGACATTTTCAATGTGGAACTTTGAGGAACTGCGAGGAACATGAACTGTTTTACACCCCAAATGAGGTCGTTCCTCATAATGGCGTACACTTCACTGGTATGCTTGCGCTTTCGCACCGACGGTTGAACACAATACCTCGTTGGCGCGCCGCGGCGGCGTGTATCTCGCACTCATATCCTATGGATATGACACGCACATATCCCGTTACTGTACCGTGGACTGGTGATCATCCCGACACGCGGATATGTATTGATGCAGGTTGACATTTCCATGGCTGGCGTTACCTGCTCTGCCCACCCTCCCGGATGATCGGGTTGTCGGTCACTATGTTTATTATGTGGAAATTTATCGTCTTACTTATCTGTGAACTTGCATCCCTGGGTTCCATATTACCCTGTTGTACTTTATATCTGTGTATGCGTACATATATTTCTACATGTGTACTGATATCTATTTCCGTATCTGTGTATGCACATAAGTACATATGTGGTCGACTTGCGGCGACAGTGGCAGCATACGGCTACGCCGTGTGCTGTAGAACAAGCGTCTTGGTGAGGTGTTGGCATTCCATGCTCTGCTGGCTATTGGGTGTGCAGTGTTTGGGCGGTGCCTTTGTTGGAGTCACACATAGGTCCGGCCATACGGTACACACTGGCGGACATGTTTGTGTGGCGTCCATTTCACTGTGTGTGCAGGTAAGGAGGTGTCAGTCCATGGGGCCTACACTGTCAAAGTATGTGCTATCGTTCCCTCTTTGCCAGGGCATAGGCATATTGGGCGCCTCCGTCTACCTACTGGGGCTGGCACAGCGTGTTCATGGCGCTGAGCGCCCTGTGCCTGTGCTTGCCTTGGCAGTTGTGGCGGGCTTGGTGGCCCTACACCATTATGTCCCTGCAGCAGCTGTTTCCGCAGAATCATATTGTGTAGCATACAACATACTATGAATATGTGGGCACATGTGCCTGGAGAGTACTGCAAGGCTCCACGGATGTATCCAAGCACGGAACCGTGATTTCAAAATCCCAAACACACGCTCTATGATTATTCTGGTTTGTGCGTGTGCCTCATTATGGCGTTCTTGCATGTGTGTGTGTGCATTTCTGATGGGTGTCATCAGCCACGGCTCCAGTGCATAGCCAGCATCCCCCACAAGGTGACCTTGTGTGATGTCCCCCCTGGTGAATACCTGATACAGCTGTGAGGCATGCCAGATATGGGAGTCGTGGAAGCTTCCAGGGCTGCCAGCACACACATCCATGATAATGCCCTGCGCATTGCACACGACCTGGCAATTGATGGAGGGGTATCCCTTGCGGTTTATGTAGCGTGTACCCTGCTCCCGGGCGGTGACTTGATTTCTATGTGCATACAGTCGATCGCACCCAGTACCTCCGGGTATTGTGCCACACGGTGGAAGCGGCGCATATTGCTAGCCAACTCCTCCTGAGATCTGGGGAAGTTTATATACTCATGGGCATGTCGTAACATGGCATCCAGGAACTGGTGTAGTACCCTAGATGCTGATGCCTGTGAGATACCCATTATATCCCCGGTTGGCCTTTGAAAGGTACCTGTAGCCAGTATTCGCAAGCTCACACATACCTTTGTGTCCACTGGGATGGGCTCCCCTCTGTTGTCTCTTGTTCTCAGGCGTGGCCGGCACAGCTCCACTATTTGCTGTAACGTGTCCCTGTCCACCCTGTAGCGCTCTACTATCTCCAGGTCTTGCAGCCCCTGGTAGGTCACCCTTGGTCTGAACACTCTCCTTCTCCTGTAAGGCCTACGGTAGTTGTCGGCACCATCCTCCGCAACTCCGTCTGTGTCTGCCACATACCTATGCATCACGGCCACGGCGGCACCCACCATATACATATTAAAAGTTCCCAGTGTGTTTACACCCTACGGTGCGGCGTTTGGGAAATCGCGCTGTGTGTTGTGTGCATTCACACTTTATACTGTTGTGCTGTATACCCGGTGATGTCATTGGGTGTGTCTGTGCAGCCGTATCCATGGATTATTTTCGGTGTTTTACAGTTGCAACTGCAACGGTATTGCCTTTAGTGTTACATTACAGTTGCCTGCATTGGCTTAGCTTTGCATCTTACATTACTGCATCCTGCAGGCACATGGCATATGATGCATTTTATCTGCAGCCGCAGTTATGCTACCTCTGTACTTGGCTGTGCTATTTCAGTTCTTTGTTCTTTGCATTTCTACTACATACCCTACTATCTTTGCATTCATATGCCTCCACTTTCCCGTTATGCAGGAGTCTGCATACAGAGTTGTCGGCTGGCGCCGTTTGCCCTTCCTGGATTGATTGGTGTTGATTGCTCATTACGGCTCCAATTACACTGCTTCCGCATTTCCTCATATTCTCCGCATTACCTTCCTATATCCGTGGCTGTTGCCGAGGAGGCCGTCACATGACTGTGTTGGGGAACATAGTCATCCTGGTGCACATGCATCTGTGGGCATTATGTACTCTCAGCGCATCTATTTCCTCACACGCCCAGTCCTGCTGCTGTGATGTGCATTGTACAGCCCAGGTTTGCTGGCCTCCAATATGCTTCCTCCTACAGTGGCACACCCCTCTGCGATTGACATGTATCTCGTGTAGGCCACTCCTCGGTGTGGTACCACTGCGCCGTTTGCTCCATCCTTACACCGGCGCCAGCTTTGCGATTCACTATTATCTGCCTCATTTGCATGGCATTGACTGCTAATACATGGTTACAGCGCCGAACACTGCCACCACTCCTTGACAACCCTTGCGCTGGGGTTGGGCTTTCCATACATACTATGGTGTGTGGTGGCTGTACAGCTGATGTGTATTATACAGCTCTTTTAGGACATTGTCATATTATTTCATTGCTTTGCACCTTCTGTACACATATCCGGGGGTTCTGCTGTGGTTTCTACGTACATGACATTTTTGTCATTATTTACAGTTTGTGCATGTTTTCTTTGGACATTCTCTGTGCCTTTCACCTTTGGCATATTGCACCTGTATGATACCTGACGTTGACAGCCTTCCGTTACTCCTTGGTCATGTTTGGGTAAATGTAAACCGTTTTTTTCGGTTTACATTGCCGTGCCCTTACGCTACGCATGCCCCACTTCGTGAATCGCTATTTGCCTTCATTTGCATGGTGCAATATCGTACACAGTGTGATTAGTATACCTACGCCGGGGGCGGCGCAGGTCCGGCGCATGCCGGTAGTGCACGTGGGATTGCTTCATACCTGAATCGCTCGGTGGCCATATTTGGCTTTATAACGCCGACGCTATGCTGGCGCCTGGCGCAAGGTTCATGAATCCCGGGGTATGTTCACCCTCAACAATTTTGATTTGAATTATCAGAAAATAATAAAAAGCAGTTGCAACTTCAGGATTACAGTCATGTATATTTTTCTCTTATTAGATCACACATCTAATTAACATGTATATTCTGCCTATTACCATTTTTCATGTTATTATTGTTTCCCATGTTACATATATTTGGGTTTTATAAAACTGACTGGATGCGGATTATAAAGGAAAATATTTCTTAATTTTTTTTGTGGAGAAGAGGAGAATCCTCCAGAATTCTTGGGAGGATTATAACAAGACAATTAGAATGTCAAGTTCTCTTCTTTCCAGCTCTTAAAATGTATGACAAAATAATATTCTTCAAGCACTTAATAGAACATCAGCATCTCATTGTTTAATAATCAGAAAAGGTGGAAAGTGTCCAATAATAGCTAATAAACAAAAATACCAACCAGTTCCACCACAGAGCCACCAAGAGAACATTGTGTATATAGCGTTCATGTGTTTGCTGGTCAGTCCTGTTTGTCATTAAAGGCTCTGTGGTGGAACTGGTTGGTGTCTGGTACCTATATCTCATGGTTTAACTATTTAGTAAAATGTGTGCTTCAATGTTGTATTTGTAGATCATATTGGTAATGCCTTGTTGGTAGCTATGTTCATAGATATTTCCCTGCTGAGAGCCAAATAAATTTTACCTTGGACTAGATTTCTCTGTCAAGGAATTGCTGATATGACTATATTATATGTCATTTGCAGATCTAAAAATATGACTAATGAAACTTTCAACAGTACTGAGATACTGTATCAAAAGGATACTATGTTTCATATTGTAAAATAGTTTACATATATGCTGATAAAGCCTTCAGTTGACCCTCACAGATTTGGAGATAAGGAAATATTTGTTTATCCTCTAGCAATACTGATTAAAGACTCTGAAAAAAATTCTTGACTCATCCATTAATGAAAACAATTCTAAATATGATAAAAAAAGTAAAAATACCTGGCATCCCTGGAATTGTTAGATAACTGGACAATATTATTTTGGGAGTTTAAACTTTCTTTTTATGTCTCCCAAGAGAGCTTACTAAACCATATTAGATCATGAATGCTGTTTACCACTCCTCCTTATATTTTGTATAAAACTGCATGGTGGTAGTTAAGCATTTAGGTATTTCTCTGCTGAGTTACAACTGATTATTTGTTTTATATTTATTATTTATTTATTGGTATTTGTTTATTGGGAAAGTCCACTGGGCCAAGAGAACCCATTTTTAGTGGAGGCCCGAGGAGAAAAGCATCCACAGTATTACAGCACATAACATATAAAACAGTACATAAAATATAAAACAACAAACAATATTCACAAAACAACTACTATACAATAGTTGAAAGTGAGCAAACATGTTATTAATAGTTAAATGATTGTAATATTTATTTATTTTTTATTTATTTGCAGTTTTTTAACTGGTAAAGTCCACTGGGCCAAAATGAGCCCGTTTTCAAAGAAGGCCCGGGGAGAAAAGCTCCATATACAATTATTACAAAGCTAATATCAACAAAATTAAGTACAATACAATTTTCAAAACTATTAAAAACACAGTAGTATAGAAGACAGAATAATAACATTTGAGCAAGATGTTGTAATAAAGCACTGAATGAAATTAAAACATAAGTATTTTGGAGTACATAAGTATAATTTGGAGTGCAGGTATTTATGCACTCAAAGTTTCATGAGGTGAGAGGTAGGAAGAATTACAGCAGGAGAGTAGAACAGTGAAAGGTGAATAGTCTGAGTTATGAGAAAGGAAAAACTGGAGAGGGAGTGGAAATTAAGGGAGTCACTAGGTTGAGTTTTGAGAAAGGAGAAAAAAAAAGGATGGGGAGCAGAAATGATATAGAGGGAGTCAGGTGGGATGAGAGCATGGGCATTCCCAGTGAGAAGAGAGATGGGGAATGGAGAATGGTCTTAAAGGTGGAATGGATTTGGGTGATTCAAATGTAGGGAGGGAGTGAATTCCATAGGAGAGTGAGGGAGAAAGACAGGAGAAATTAACCAGGTGCACTTAAGGGTTTGTACACTTTGAGGAGGTTCTGGTTACTGGGCCTGAATAGTCTGTCTGGATGATGCAAGGTGAGTATGAAGGAGAGGGAAGGGCAGTTAGAGGGTTTGAAAATTAGTTTGCGAGCAGTTAAGAGTTGAATGTAAGAGAGAGAGTGGAGGAGTTCCAGACAGTTCAAGGAGTGGAGTGCATCACAGTGGTGAGAGGAGGATTTGGTCCCAGTAGCAAACTTAGACATTTTATTGTAGCAGGATGACAGTTTTGATGTTATGGAGGATTGAAGGTTGGTAAGGAGAGGGGCTCCATATGAGAGAGGGGAAGAGGTAGGAAACAGAGAGTATATGTTTGGATGAGGGAGTGAGATAATGGCTGCGATGATACACTGAGCTTTTGGTGTGTTTTCTTAATACTAGTTTGTATATGAATGCCAAACTTTAAATGTTCATCAATGATAACTCCTAGAGGTTTTGAATGGGAGACTATTTCTATGGGAATCTTATTCTGACTGACTATGGAGAAGGAATTTTTATCGATAGAGGTGTTTTTAGATGGGGTAAAGATCATGAGTTTGGTTTTGGATGCATTGAGAGCAAGGTGATTTTTCAGCATCCAAGACTTGGTACAAGAGAAGACATCTTGTGTTAGTTGCATGAGTTTAGGGAGAGATTGAGCATAGCAAATTATGGTGGAATCATCCACGTATTGGACAAGTTTGGTATTAGGAATGCACTAATGAAAATTATTAATGAATATGTAAAAAATAAGGGACTCAGTATTGAGGCTTGTGGAACTCCTGTTGGAGTGTGAAGGAAGGAAGAGGTACTATTGTTCCACTTGACGCCTTGTCAGAAAGGTAACTGGAAAACCAGTTAATAGAGGGGGGGGAGAGATTGAGAAGAGAGAGTTTGGAGAAGAGAAGGCTGTGGGAAACAGTATTGAAGGCCTTTGATAAGTCTAGGAGAAGGATAGATACAATGTTGCCAGTGTATCGTGCATGGTTGATGATGTCAAGGAAGGAGAGAAGGGCAGTGATAGTACTATGTCCAGGTCTAAATCCATGTTGAGTTGGATAAAGAAGTTGATTGTTTAAGAGGTAGGGAAGGAGTTGCAAGTGTATGCATTTTTCAAGGACTTTTGAGATAGGGGACAGGATGGCTATAGGACAGAAGTTGGAAATTTCAGTATTGCTGCCTCCTTTGTGGAGGGGAATGATGAATGCTTTCTTCCAGAGGAGGGGTACATAGGATTCTTGGATTGAACGGTTGATATGTATGGTGATGGGAAGGGCTATGCCATCAGCAGCTAGCTTGAGAAAGTTAGATGGAAGGTAGTCTGGGGCATGAGAGCATGGATTTAGTTTTAGTGAAGTTTTTTTATGGTGTGTAGAGAGACAGGTTGTATGGTAAAGGGTGATGATGAGTAGTGTTGCGGTCAGTGGGACTAGAGTTGAGGGTGTGGGATGGGGGTGGAGTAGAAGTGTTATTGGAGAATGATGTGGTGAGCTTGGCTATTGAATCAATAAAGAAGAGTTGGATTGGGTAGCTAAGATATGATATGGACAGTTAGGGTCAGGGCAGGGATTGTCTTTTTTACCAGGAGAGAAGAGAGCAGACATATTATTCCAAAATTTTTGGTGGTTGGATCTATGATTGTTTTGAAGCTTGGAGTAGTAGGACCTTTCGTCTAAAGCAATTTGATTTTTCACTTTATTACACAGTTGCTTATAGGTAGGGGTGTTAGGTGTTTTAGATTTATGATAATACTTCCACGATTTATCTCAGAGATGCATAAGTGTAAAAGTTGTTTTGGTTAGCCAATGGGTGGATTTAGTTTTGATTTAGTTATGGGAGGACAAAGCTATCTAGTATGTTATTGACCTTGGTTTTTAAACTTTGGAGGATTATTCTGCTGTGGATTAATAAAGTGCGGTTTGAGTGCGCTGTTTCCAGCTTTTTATTTTTATATGTTATTGAATGTAGTATAGAAGTATGTAGCAGCGTCAAGAGGGAGGGTTTTTACATGGTTCCAGTTCATATGTTTTCGTGAGTCAGAGAAAGCTAGAGGGTTTCAAGTTTTTTAGGGTATGAGTTGTGATGTAGTTGTGGTGAAGATGGAGGGAGGATGGTGAGTGATGTGCAAAGGCAGGGATATGATTGCTGAGGAAGTTGGGTAGGGTGCCATTGTCAGAAATGGAGTGGGGTGAGAAACTAATAACCAGTCCAGAATACTACTAGAGCTATCTTTATTAAATTTGGAAGGAGAGGTAATTATTTGAGTGTACTTGTATAGGTTTATATTCTGAGGTGATGTAGGTGAATGAATAGAGGTCCAGTTAATATTTACATCACCTAGGAGTATAGTTTCATTGCTTGTATTGGATGAGAACCAAGAGAGGATAATCTTCAAGAATAGGGATGTTATTTCTGGGTGGAATATAAAGGGCAGCTATATATATGTTTTTATGGTTATTAATTTTTAGGAGGGCTAGGGTTAGTTCAGCTGTTGCAAATTGGGGTATAGGTTTGGTAAACGGTGTCACTGTTAGGGAGAAGGAGAAAAGTAGAGCTACTCTACCACCTTCCTTTAGAGCTCTGTCATTTCTTAGGATCTTGTAGTTGGGAGGGGCTAATTTCAAAATCTTTTATGTGGAGTTTTAGCCATGTTTCAGTGATAGAGAGAATGTCAGGGTGGTAATTGGATAACCAGGCATGAAGGGTAGGAAGTTTATTGCATAAACTTTGGTTGTTAATAATAGCAAAAAGGAGAGATTTATTGTGAGAGGGTGAGGAAGACAAGTTACGGATAGAAGCATGGTTGTCTGAGGGTCCGGAATTAGGATGTATGTCACCAGATGGGAGGATAAAGATTAGTTGGAGTATGAAGGAGGCAAGGTTATTAGATTTTTTGGAGTTGGAGTTGGAGTTGAGAGCAGGGTAGCTGGACAGGTATGGATTGTGAGGGATTGGGACTGTATTACAGATATCAGGAAGAATCTTTCTAGTAAAGAGGAGAGAGTCATTATAGTAATAGAGGTGAGGAGAGATTTAAGTTGAGAGGTGAGATTCTTTTAAGGCATGTATTTAAGTTGTATGATAGAGAAGGGAGTAAGAAAAGTCAGGTAGACTGGAAAGATAGAGTAGACAGTAGAGGAGGAATGGTAGACATATTAATGGTAGAATACTTGTAGGTTTGATTTGCATGGTAGTGTAGGGTTATAGTGCAAAGTGAGGATGTGCAGAGGAGAGAAGGAATTAGCAGAAGGCAAAGTGGTGTGTGGTCTTTGGTAGTAAGAATGCAGGAAGGTAAGAATAGTTAAGGGGGGATCCTGGGTAGTGGAAACAGGAGGGGTTAGTAGATGAGGAGGTGGGTGGGGATTGTCCAGATAGGCTGAATGCTAGAGGGGGTGTGGTTTTTGGGGTTATAAGTGTAGGGGCACTGCAAGCAGGTGGGAATTGGGGTCAGGGTAGAGGTGCGGAGTGAGCCTGAAGGGCAAACGGAGCAGGCAGAGCTGAGAAGGACAAGACCAACAAAGTCAATCAGTGATACAGACACTCTTGAGCACTCAAAGTTACTGACAAGATCAGAGGTATAATACTTATGAGTTAAGGTTTGGTCTAATTCAAGGAGAGTTGAACAGTTGTGACAATTGTGCAAAAAACAGTGGGAAAGGACAACATGCCTTACAGCTGCAGGGAGCAGGGAAAAAGTATTGAAAGTTATCTAATACAATGGGGAGAATATATTGCCACCTATTGGCTTTTCTGAGAAAAGTAAAATGCAGAATCTACTTATTACAGGGAGTGAAATGGTTGGAGGGGAGAGAGTTGGGGAAAGGGACTGCTGCAGAACTGCTAGCATGCACGCCGTGGGTTAGCAATACAAACACCTTAAAAAATAAGTTTTAACAAAGAGTATTGTCCATACACACAGATGGAGGGGGTTATTTTTCAGAATATCCCTGGATTTCTTCTTTGGGGAAGTATGTTCCTCAGTCTTAATGGAGCTGTATTTATTTATATTTATTTATTTATTTTCCATTTGTTGACCGGGATAGTCTGACTGGATACATGACATTCACCCCAGGGATCACGTCAGTCGCCCTGCTAGACAGGGGTCCAGGGAAGTAAATAGTGTGGGAAGAAACAGCCAGGGAATTGTTATGGCTAGGCTTGTATAGCCCCTAGAGCCGATAGCCTAGTACCAACCTATGAACCTATGTCCATTTTCAGCGGAGGCCTGGGGAGAAAAGCTCCAGACATTAAAACATTACATTGAAATTAAGCATGAACATTAAAAACAATTCTTGTTAGGCATAGCTGAATCTTATATGGTTACAGACAATCAGATAGAAGCAGCTAGGTATTACTTAAATACTGTTTATATACTATAGTATGGGAGGAGTTAGTCTGGATTCTGGCAGGGGCAAAGCCAGTGTGTCATGAAATACTTTTTGAGATTTTTCTTGAACTGGTTTAGTGATGGCTCTAGTGTTAGATCAGCTGGAAGTGAATTCCAAAATTTGCCTACCGAGTTAGAAAACAAGGAGTCACCAGCTGAGTTGTTAGTTTTGAGTGTTTGAATTAGTAGTTTGTTAGAAGATTGCAGTGGCCTAGTGTTCCTGTAGGGATAAATTATGTTTTTAAGTGCAGGGGTACTATCTGGTTGGTTGAGAATTTTGTGGGCTATTACAAGTTGATTGCACTGAGGTGAGCTAGTCAATTCTAGCCATCCTAGAGGTTTAAGGTTTTGAAAGTGGTGAGTTCTGTAAGTAGAGCCAGTGGTAAATCTAGCAATGATTATAACAGCTTGAGAGTTTGCAGAGTTCAGATTTGCTCAAGTTAGTAAAAATGGAGGAGGCATAGAAAAGGGTAGAGAGAAGATGAGTGCGGGCAATGGCAGTCCTTGCTAGTGGGGTCAGGAAAGGTTTATTATTATATAGGGAGCCCAGTTTTTTTATTAATGGTTTTAATGGTTTGATTGATATGCATGTCAAATTTAAGGTTATTATCAATAGTTACCCCTAGGAGTTTAGTATGGTTATCTGGGGGAAATAACAGTTCCATTATTAGAGAAAATCATAAAGGAAAGTGGCGTTGACCTGTGAGTGGGGGAGAAAAGTAGTAGTTTTTTTTTTTTTTTGGGTTCAAGAGCAAATGACGGCATGAGAGACAGTTCTCAACTGTGTTAAATGTTTTCTGGGATAGTCTATGCAGGTCAGATGGGGTGGACGCTGAGGGGATCAATGTGGAATCATCTGCTTATTGTATGGATGTAGTATCTGGAATGACAGAGTAAAGATCATTAATAAATATTGAAAAGAGAAGAGGTACTAAGACAGAGCCCTGGGGAACTCCAAGGGTGAGGGGGGTAGTAGAGTAGATACATTTCCCTCCCATAGGACAGCCTATTGTCTGCCATTCAGATAGGATTGAAACCATTGAATGGCATGGTTTATTCAAGGAAATGGATTTCAAAGTGGCAGTGAGTAGTTGGTGGTTGACCATATCAAAGGCTTTGGATAGGTCGAGGAATAGGGCTGAGGATAGTTGATTGTTATTACAGTTATGATTTATGACATTGGAGAAAGAGAGAAGGGCAGAGGAGGTACTATGGTGTGGCCTAAAGCCATGTTGAGAGTTAGCCAGCAGATTGTTGTGTATGAGATAGTGCAAGAGTTGTTTATGAATACATTTCTCCATTATTTTGGCCAGTGGTGAAAGTATGGCAATGGGTCAATAATTTGATCGTTCTGTGGAATTGCCACCTTTGTGGAGTGGTATGACATGGGAAGTTTTCCAAATGGAGGGGATGGAGGCTTCAGATATGGTTCTATTGATCAAGATTGAGACTGGATAAGCTATGACATCTGCGGCTTTTTGTAGGTACTCTGAAGGTAGTAGATCTGCAGATAGGGTGGGCGGTTTTAGTTCTTTAAGCAGGGAACAGATAAGTGAGATAGGGACTGGGTTGGAAACTTAAGGGGAGATGGGTAGTGGGTGAGGTTATGATAGAATGAGTGCTTGTGGGTGTTAGCTGGCTAGCAAGGGTCTAGACAGTCTCATTAAAAAAGCTGTTAAAGGTGTTGTCAATCTCTTCTGCAGATTTATGGGTAGAAGTGGAAGGAGTAGGAGTGGTAGATTTTCCTGGATGGAGGAGTTTATTTATACCTGCCCAAAACCTTTGAGGTTTATTTTGATGTCTTTGTTGAAGATTATAATAGTAGCTTTTTCTATCTAGCAGAATGGATTTTTTTGTGTCATTACGAAGCTGTTGATATCTCATTTGGTCTAGAGGAGCTTTGGTGTCACGCCAGGTGACCCATATTTTATTTCTAAGTTTGATCTTTGATTTGATATCCTTTGTAAGCCTTGGTGCAGCTTTTGTTTTAGTTCTAATAGTATGTGCGGGGGGCGTGTGAGTCAATTATGGCAAGAAATTTAGCATTAAAGAATACTACAGCTTCATCAAGTGGCAGCCGTTTTAGGATTGACCAGTTACCTGGTTTTAGTTCATTTTGGAAGCTGGCGGGATTGAAGTTCTTATTTTTTCTAATTGTTTTGTGCATAGGCTGGTGGGGATGATCAGTTTTATGTCTCATGATATAGGTTAGAGAGTGATCACTGAGGTCATCAGGGTGGGTCCCACCTTTATACATATGGGAATGACTATTGAAAAGTATCCAGTCTAAGATGCTTTCTTTTTATTGGGTTTGCTGATTCTAGTGGGGGATGATATAATTTGTGTAAACCCATATAGATTTATATGGGTGGAAGGGGATTCTAAGGAGTATGAGTTCCAGTCTATATTGAAATCTCCAAACACAATGGTTTCCTTGGGGTGGTTGTTGGTTAACCAGTGGAGTATGTCTTCAAGGATGTTAGTGTTATTGCCTGGGGGAATATAGATACAGACAATATTTATATATTTGTTTTTGTTAATTTGTAGTTTGGTGAGAATAATTTCTGCTTTATCAAAACTGGGTGGTGGAAGGGGTTCGCTAGTAACATTTTGTGTATTTTTATAAATTACAGCTACCCCACCTCCCTTTCTAGTACAGCGGTAATTTCTTATTATGTTATATCTCAGCGGTAGAACCTCATTGTCTTTAGTTGTGGGCTTTAGCTAGGTTTCAGTGAGACATAGTATATCTGGGGAATGGACATCTAAGAGGGCATGTAGATTGTGGACTTTGTTGTTTATACTTCTCATATTAGACTGATGGATAGAAGGGGGAAACCTGAGAGAAAAATACCAGAGCAAGACGCAGATGGAAGGGGTGATTTTTCAGAATATCCCTGGATTTTTTCTTTGGAAAGGTATGTTCCCTAGTCTAAATGGAGCTGTAGAAGGGGGGAACCTGAGAGAAAAATACCCAAATGAGACGCAGATGGAGAGGTTTATTTTTCAGAATATCCCTGGATTTCTTCTTTGGGGAGGTATGTTCCTCAGTCTAAATAGAGCTCTAGAAGGGGGAAACTTAAGAGAAAAATACCTGAGCGAAACGTGGATGGAGGGGGTTATTTTTCAGAATATCCCTGGAATTCATATTTGGGGAGGTATGTTCCTCAGTCTTAAATGGAGCTGTAGAAGGGGAAACCCGAGAGAAAAATACCCGAGTGAGACACAGATAGAGGGAGTTATTATAGGTTCATAGGTTGGTACTAGGCTATTGGCCCTAAGGCCTATACAAGCCTAGCCATAACAATTCCCTGGCTATTTCTTCCCACACTATTTACTTCCCTGGACCCCTGTCTAGCACGTGACTGCTGTGATTCCTGAGGTGAATTTCCTTTCTCATATCCAATCATCAAGGTTACTTTTGAAGAGGGCCAAAGAGGTGCTCTGCTTGACATGTATGGGCAGTCTATTCCAGTGTCTGGGGAGTCTCTGGGTCAGGAACCTATCACTCCAGCATGTTTTGTTTATTGTGATGACAAGGTTTAGATCCCTGGAGCGTGTGGCTCTGAGGGATTGGGATTTATTTAAGTGTAGCATGTCCAACAGCTCTGGGTTTGACATGGTCTTGTATGTTAAACAGAGATCACCTCGGAGTAGATGATATGCGACAGAGTATAGGGCTTTTTAAGGTGGTCAGCATAGGTCATCTGCTTTAGGCCTGTGATTCTTTTAGTGAGGTATTTCTGCGGCCTTTCCAGTTGTTGCAGATGTCTTGAGAGGTACATACCAAATGGGGCATTATATTCTATAATGGGTCTAATGAGGGATGAGGACAGTGGGACAATGACCTCCTTTTTTCTGGATGAAAAGCCCTTAGTGATGAGGTGTGCCACATAGAAGGATTTCCTGACTGTTGTGGTGATGTGGTTATTGAAGGTGAGACCACTGTCCACCTGTGTCCCTAAGTCTCTTATCACACTTTTGGTGTTTAGTGTACTGCCACCTATGTGGTAATTCACATGTACATGTTTTTTTCCAAAGGGGATAAGTATATATTTCTTGACATTGAGCTTGAGCCCATGGCTCTGGCACCAAGCATCTGTTTCTGTAAGGCCCTTTTGTAGACTATCAACATAATTTGGGGATTCAATAATGGCTCCCAGTTTACAGTCATCTGCAAACTTTGTTAGCCACAGTCCCTTAGTGTTGGCCTGTACTTCAGAGAAGTAGATGCCAAACAAGAAAGGTCCCAGGACTGAACTCTGAGGTACTCCACTTGTCACTTGTCTGGAGCTGGATTTGGAGTCAGCTACTTTTACAGTGTGGGTTCTGTCAGTATGCCAGTTGGCAATCCATCGCGTGACATAGGGATTAATACCCAGCTTAGTAAGTTTATCTCTGATTCCAGAGTGGGGGATGGTGTCAAAGGCCTTGGTGAGGTCCAGATAGGCTGCGTGGACTGCCTTACCCTCGTTCAAGGCTCTGGGGACTGATTTGAAGAAGTCAATCAGGTTCAGGAGACAAGATCAGCCCTTCACAAATCCAAACTGGGTGGGCTCCAGTGTTTTAAGGTTGTCAATGTCTTTGTTTATAAGTTCCATGATAATACATTCCATGGCCTTGCAGATCAGGCTTGTCAGACTAATGGGGCGGTAGTTCCCAGGATCCAAGGTGGATCCCCCCTTGTGGAGTGGGATAACTGTAGCTGTGCACCACTCAGTGGGCATGAAGGCTGAAGTGAGGATATGAGTAAACATGACACTTAGTTGAGGTGCCAGTTCATTTTGTAGTCCATGTAGTACACAGCCCGAGATGTCATCTCGTCCCATGGATGCTGTATCCATAAGCTAAGAAGCTTTGGAGAATGTGTTTTTTACCTGTGTGGCCATTATTACCAGAATTTGGCAATCTTCCAGTATTGAGATGGGCCATTTTGGGGGTGAGGGGGGGTGAAGTTGGCACTGAATCGATCGGCCAGGATATTGGCAATATCCTTGGGATGAGTATATTTAATGCCATTCTATTGTAGCTCAGAGCAGATCTGAGCATTGCCATTTAGATTCTTGACATAGTTATAGAATGCCTTGTGGTTGTCTTTGGAATCTTTGGCAATTTTATTTTCGTAACTAGCTTTGGAGGATTTTATGAGGGATCTCAGCTTCTTACTGAGACTGGTAAGGGAGTTTTTTGCATCCTGGGATTTTCCTCTTTTCTGCAATAGTTTCTTCCTTTTGTTGTAAATTTGTTTATGGTGGGGACCACCAGATTGGCTTCCCTTTTTTGGAGGAGAGCATCTTGGTTCTATTTGGGATGGCACGATTCAAGCATGAGTGGATGTGCTCGTACAGTGCTTTAGTGTAGGACTCAGCAGTCGAACTTTCAGTTCCTGTCTGCATGGGTGTCATGAATTTGTAACTTCTGACTTGAGTAGCTTAAAGTTGGCTTTGGAGAAGTTTTTTATGGAGGTTTCCTTACTGGGGGGGGGGGTGGGATGTGGATGTTAAGGCTGATTAGCTTTTGGTCTGTCCTGACTAACGAGGGGGTGACCATAGGTCTGGAGCATCGATTTCCCATGTTGGTAATGACCAGGTCTAGAATATTGGAGCCCCTGGTAGGACTATGGATTAGTTGATCCAGGGCATTGAAATTTATGAATTCCAAGAACCGTTGGGCAAAGGTGTTGGTACATGAGTAGTTTTACCAGTTAATGGCAGGGTAGTTGAAATCACCCGGTATTAGGGTGTTTGGTTGCATATTAATATTTTCCAGTATGTTTAGAAAGGTGTAGTGAGAATCTTGGGGCATGGTGGGGGATCTGTAGCAAGCTACAATTTGGATTGCAGTCTTACCTAGTGTTAGTTGCACCTAGTGAATTTCAGATGCATTGTGTTGGGCAACTAACCTGGTGGTATGAATATCCTTGGTGAATATGGACACTCCTCCACCTTTAGTGTTTCGATACTGGTTTGGTGGCCGAAAAGTGTGGTAAGAGTTGTAGCCTGGTATTGCAGGGGTTCTCTCTAGAGTCTTGAACCAGGTCTCAGTTACTGCACATATATTGATGTTCTCCATTTTTAGGAGTGTCTTATGAGAGTGCATGTTGAGGTTTAGACTTCTAGCATTGAGTAGCATTACCTTCAGGTGTGGCATGCTTGTACCTGTTACGGTGGTGGTTTTGTCCTTTTAACTTTGCCTAAAAAAGGCACTATAGGTGTGGCAAGAGCCTTTGCCAGTAACCTGAATCCCGAGGGTGACAGGTGCAGACCATCTCTGGCAAAGCATCGTGGTCTGTCGATCATGTCGTCCCAGGCAGATAGATACTGGATCCCCTTTGAATGACACCAGAAGCTTAGCCAGTTGTTGAAGTCAATCATTTTGTCCTTATATTGTGGTATCATTCTGGGTGAAGGCAGGATGCTACTCAGGGCTAGGGTCATACCTGCCTGGGCCACAAGATCCGAGAGCTCTTTCATGTCTCTTTTCATGTAGTCCAGGAAGGTATGTCTCAAGTCATTCACTCCAACATGGACAATGACAGTGTCATATCTGTACTTGTTGTGGAGTGACTTGAGTGAATGAGTTATGTGGCGGATCCTGGCACCCGACAGGCAGATTACTGTAATTTTCTCCTTGTTCAGCCTGGTGAATGGGACATCAGTATGCCTGACTATAGAGTCACCTATGACTAAACTGTTAGGTACGTTGTCTTGACTTAGGGGCTGTTGCTGGGTGGCACACTGGTGTTGTGAGCTATGTGACACTTTGATTGTGATTGGTGTTTGTGTTGCAGCTTCGGAGGTCCTTGTTGCTTGGCAGGTTACAGTTAAGGGCCTCCGCATATGTGGATTTAGTGTTGCTATGTGTGGGTGTTGGTGGTGTGAGTTTAGAAGGGTTATGTGTTGCTTGAGGTATAGTACAGGTGTTAACCTTCTCCTCTTGACTGTCTAGCACAATCTTGGGTGGAGAGAGCTTTGCTTCCAGTTTGGCTATGTAAGTGTATCTCTCACAGGTTGTAGTGTTGGGTGGTAGGAGGAGATGGTTGTACATGAGGCAATTGCTACATTGTCCCAGTATGCCCAGATTCACCAGGTGGACAGGAGAAATCAACGGAAGCTGACTCTTGGACATGCCAGGTTTGGTGCTTTTTTTTGAAACGTGCAGAAGCTATCTTCCCTTACCTTAGCAAGGTACTTTGCAATTATAGGCTGTTTAGTGCCTATGTTTAATTTCTCCTTATTAATAAGGAGTTGAGTGCTTGTATCAGTTTAAGGCTTCCTAGTGTTTTCCAGCAGGTATTAGAGCAAGTGCTAGTCACAGGGATGCTTAAAGTTAAGATGAAAAAGTGGTTTATCCTAAACACTGCAGTGTGTACTAGAGAAGTTAGATGTGAAAGTAGGTAACTTAAGTTTTACCTGTCTAAAAAGTTAAGTTTTAGTGGAGAGTCACTATTTTTAAAACAGCAAGATAGACTGAAAGGGGGTAATCACTTTTGTATTCCGGTACTATAGAATACAGTAGAATGGCCAATAAATTTAAATAGTTGAAGGGGAGTGATTTCACAAAATGATAATTTTGTGCTTACTCACATAAGCCAGTGAAAGCAGAGAGGAAATGAGATATATGGTCAAATTAACATAAGAGGCAGGCAACTAGAAAGACAGTGGTATTTAAGAACATAACAGTGACGACAGTGTAGGGGGGGAATGTCTGCCTGACTCACAAGAGACAGAGCTATGGGGTCTTTTGAAGTTTTAATATGCAGTTAAAAGCAGAATACAAGCAAAACACAAAGTAAAGAAAACAAATCACAGCACTCATAATATAAAAAGGCAATAAACTAATACAAAATACAACAAATGAAAAGCAAACCAACCATTCCCTCACAGCAAAGTGTAGCAGAGTCTGGGTGAGCCTTTAAAATAAAGCTTGGAAATGTTTTATTTTACCCCTTAAATAGAAGGTTTAGTTCCTAGCTCCACACCCTCAGTTCACAAATGATTAACCTTAAGTGACCTCTTCTGTCTTTTGTATGAGTTCTTAATTGATCAGTTCTAATTTCTGTCTGACTCACAAGAGACAGAGCTGTGGGGTCTTTTGAAGTTTTAATATGCAGTTAAAAGCAGAACACAAGCAAAACACAAGGTAAAGAAAACAAATCACAGCACTCAAAATATAAAAAGGCAATAAACTAATACAAAATACAACAAAGAAAAAGCAAACCAACCTTTCCCTCACAGCAAAATGTAGCAGAGTCTGGGTGAGCCTTTAAAAATAGAACTCTGAAATGTTTTAATTTACCCCTTAAATACAAGGTTTAGTTCCTAGCTCCACCCCCTCAGTTCACAAATGATTAACCTTAAGTGACCTCTCCTGTCTTATGTATGAGTCCTTAACTGATCAGTTCTAATTTCTGCCTGACTCACAAGAGACAGATCTGTGGGTTTTTTTGAAGTTTTAATATGCAGTTAAAAGCAGAACACAAATAAAACACAAGGTAAAGGAAACAAATCACAGCACTCAAAATATAAAAAGGCAATAAACTAATACAAAATACAACAAATAAAAAGCAAACCAACCTTTCTCTCACAGCAAAGTGTAGCAGAGTCTGTGTGAGCCTTTAAAATAAAGCTTTTCAGTCTAAATAGAGCTGTAGAAGGGGGAAACCCGGGAGAAAAATACCCAAGTGAGATGCAGATGGAGGGGGTTATTTTTCAGAATATCCCTGGATTTCTTCTTTGGGGAGGTATGTTCCTCAGTGTAAATGGACCTGTATAAGGGGGAAACCCGAGAGAAAAATACCCATGTCAGATGCAGATGGAGGGGGTTATTTTTCATAATATCCTTGGATTTCTTCTTTGGGGAGGTATGATCCTCAGTCTAAATGGAGCTGTCAAAGGGGAAACTGAAGAGAAAAATACCCGAGCAAGACACAGATGGAGGGGGTTATTTTTCAGAATATCCCTGGATTTCTTCTTTGTGGAGGTATGTTCCTCAGTCTTAATGGAGCTGTAAAAGGTGGAGACCTGAGAGAAAAATAACTGAGCGAGACACAGATGGAGGGGGTTATTTTTCAGAATATCCCTGGATTTCTTCTTTGGGGAGGTATGCTCCTCATTGTAAATGGAGCTGTAGAAGGGGGAAGCCAGAGAGAAAAATACCCGAGTGAGATGCACATGGAGGGAGTTATTTCTCAGTATATCCCTGGATTTCTTCTTTGGGGAGGTATGTTCCTCAGTCTAAATGGAGCTGTAGAAGGGGGAAACTGAGAGAAAAGTACCCGAGCAAGATGCAGATGGAGGGGGTTATTTTTCAGAATATGCCTGGATTTCTTCTTTGGGGAGGTATGTTCCTCAGTGTAAATGGAGCTGTAGAATGGGGAAACCCGAGAGAAAAATACCCGTGGGAGCGCGAGCACACAAACAGCATATTATGGTAGTGACTAAGGGGCAGAAATGTTGATTTAAAAACACAAGAGGTTATATACTGATGAAAACAATAATTTAGCAGTATTTACAAGGTGTTTTGAGAGTATAGGCAGCAGTGTGGAATGTAGGTATAGACAGAAAGAAGGGCAAGGATGGATAGTACAGCAACGATGGATAGCAGAGCAAAAGTTAAAATGTTTTGTTTTGAGTAATGAATACAAGAACGTTTGAAGAGGGGAAGATTTAAATTATGGTGTAAGCAGACTTAGAGTGTCAGGTTATGGATGGATAAGAACTGAGACATGTGCATTGATATAATGTAGAGAGATGTAGCTGCTTTTTTTTTTTTTTTTTTTTTTTGACTAACGAGATATTACTGGAGGTTCTGATAGCTAATGGGAGAGAGTTCCAAAGCCTGGCAACAGAGAAAGAATAAAGCATGTTGCCAGCTGGGAGTTTAGGTTTGTCTTCTTGCAGGAGAAGTTGATTTTCAGATCTAAGTGGCCAATTTGGGTGGTAGTAGGTTAAGATGGAGGAGGGGGCTGGGCAGTCTGATGGTTTGTACATGATTTTGTGATCTCTGATTAGCTGTAGGTATGTAAAATAATGAGGAAGTTCAAGCTAGTTAAGTGATTTTAAGGCAACGCAATGATGGGAAGAGTATTTTGCATTGGTTGCAAATTTGGCAACCTTGTTGCAACATGACTTAAGCTTGGTTTTTAGGGTGCAGTGGATATTGGTGAGGAGAGGAGCACCATACAGGAGTGAGGGTAAGAGAAAAGTTAAAATGAGACTACGTTTAGTAGAGCAGTTAAGATAGTATTTTTGTCAGTAGAGGGTGCCTAGCTTATAGTTTTTTTTTATATTATTGTGGATATGAAGGTCGAATGTCAGGTTTTCGTTGATGATAACTCCTAATAATTTAGTGTGGGAGGCAACCTCTATAATAGTGTTGGTTTGAGAATGGATGGAATACAGAAGTACTAATACCATAATTTAAATCTTCCCCTCTTCAAACGTTCTTGTATTCATTACTCAAAACAAAACATTTTAACTTTTGCTCTGCTATCCATCGTTGCTGTACTATCCATCCTTGCCCTTCTATCTTGCTGACAGAGAGGTTTTTCTTGGGAGTAAATAACATTTTCATTTTGTCTGGGGTTAGAGCTAGATGATTATTAGCCATCCAGATTTCGGTGGTGGTAAAGGCATTCTGGCAAATTTGTAAAAGTTCTGTTGTTGATTTAGCAGAGCAAATAATGGTTGAATTGTCTACATATTTAACAACAGTTGCATATTTAAGGTTGGTATGGAAGTTATTTATAAAAATACTGAATAAAAGGAGTCCTAAGATGGAACCTTGGGAGACACCTGTAGAAGAGTTAAGAAATGGGGAGAAAGAGTTGAGCCATCTAGTGGAATGTTATCTATCTTTTATATAATTTGTGAACCAGTTTAGAGTTGTGGGGGAGATACCAAGGGTGGAGGGTTTACTGAGGAGTAGGGGTGGGAGACTGTATCAAAGGCTTTTGATAGGTCAAGAAAGAGAGAGGATACAAATTTACCATCATTTCTAGCTTGATTGACTGAGTCCATAAAGGAAAAAAGGGCATTAGTGGTGCTGTGGCCGGGTCTAAACACATACTGAGTTGGGGAGAGGCATTTGTTTAGTTGTAGATAGTTTAGAAGTTGATAATTAATGCAACCAGGTGAAGATTCATCTATACCTAGATGAGTAATTACTTGATTATATGGAGGAATATGGGATATTGATGTGAAAACAGATGTTGTAAATCTAGTTGAGTGCTATGGTTACTAAAATATTGATCTCAAAATTCAAACTACTCCCTGTGCTTCCTGTAAAACATTCATGGTTCCTTTTGCTAAAGTTTACCATATAGAATAAAAAGGGTAAACAAGGAAAGAGGCTAATGTGACATATCTGTATATTTATTCCCATTAATTAACACACTAGCTTTGTTAGAATAATATTTAGTTTTGTTTAGCCTTTCTGATTTTCCTGATATATGTTCTTATGACATTGTGTCCAGACTTGTGTTTATACAATTATTATACCTCATGAATTCTCACTTTGTTTTGTATTATTTTTAGTATTTTATGCCTTTTAATGTTCTCAAAGGAGTTATGTATTTCATATGTATGATTTTCTTGTTTTAGGTGAAACTAAACTAAAGGAAGGATCACTAGCTCATTGCAGAGATTTTTTTTCTTACTAGAAATTAGTTTTCTTTGTGATTGCTGAAGCACCATTTGCTAATTAGTCTGTACTGACTCATGTAAGACTGCACAGACAGAAAACGTTCTGCTTAAGGAACAAAACAATTACTTTTACCTTGTCTATGGACTAAATTGCAGGCATATACTAAAGAGTAGATATGAGGCACATCCTGTTTTGGAAAAATAGTCTTAAATATTGTGGCTGTGTGTATAATGTATGTGTATTCTAGAGTTTATTGCCTGTATTGTTATTTATTCTGCTGCATTTTTTCTTGTTATTGGTTGTTTATCTCAGTGTATTGTCAAAGTGAGTAAAGCCCACTTATTGAGACTGAAATGAATACTAGATGATTATTCTGAATATATATCAATGAGGATTAATATCCCTGTGCCATTTATGTAGGATAGAGTTTACATGAAAAAAATGTAGTTGTGTGAGAAAAAGGTAGGTCAGTAAATGAAATATTTGGGAGATGTAATTGAGGGGAAGGGAAATCTAAATATGGAAGTCAAAGGGAGTATCAGAGGTGATGCAATAAACTAACATAAGTGTCAGGAGTAGTTTATGACCAAAAAATGCAAAAGAAACAGAAAAGTAAGGTGTACAAAATTGTGGTATGATTAGTACTTCTGTATTCCATAGAAAGCTGGGCAGTTAGACTGAGCAGTTGAGAAAGGATGACGAGAAGGAAAACAAGTGCCTCAGATGGGTAATTTATTTCACACACTAGGACAAAGTAATGAGGGCCTCAGAGATGAAACCAAAGTAGCTCCAGTTACAGAGAAAGTTAAGCAAAACAGAGTGCAGTTGCTCATTCACATTTTTCTTAAAATCAGAAGACAGTTTGGTAAAACAGATTTGGGAGGAACAAGAAGATGGAAAAAATGAGTCTATATCAGTTTTTCGAATCCCACATCAGCAAATACCTCTTTGTCGAACACCTATTAATCGAAGCTCCTAATCAGTGAACAGACTCTTGAGCGAAAATTTTCCTAGGGCAAAACAACGGTTGGCTACCATCTAGAATTTGTTCTTTTCCCCACTGTAGTGCGATCTTGGAGCTGGTATATTTAGTTAGGGGAGTGTGGAGGGCACAGCCCCCCACATCAGGGAGTCTGGGGATGTATCCCGCCACCTGCATAGGCATTTGGTTTTATTATTTTGTTCATGTTTGATAGGGTGGCCTACTGTTGGTTTGCCCTAGGAAAAAATTTGCTGAAAAGTCCGTTTGCTGATTAGGAGCTTCAATTTATAGGTGTTCAATGAGAGGTATTTGCTGATGTGGGATTCAACAAAGTGATATAGACCCAGAAAAAAACAGATAAGTATACCTAGCCAACAGGTGGATGAATAAAATGACAGATGACCTACAACAATCAGGCATAAATGTTAAAGAAGGTAGGACAGTGAAAGTGACTATAGAGAGAGAGAGAGAGAGAGGTGGCAAGAGATGACATGACATCCTGACCCCATGTGTAAATGGGAAAAAGAGGGCAGATAAAGATGATGAGTAACTGAACTAGTAACAGCTGCTGTTGTTGCAGAAGGAAGCATGCTTTTGTATCATCAATAAAAGAAGCAGTTTAATACATTAGGCATCCCAAATGAGTATTAAGTAATGGGTTTCTTTAAGCATTACAGCAACAACAGTAATGCTGCATGTTGACATAGATATAGTACCTGGGTTAAAAATGAGAGATTTTTGCACAAGAATAATCAGAATGACATAGCAGGCTGCAGCATGACTGGGGCTACAAAAGGGGATGCATCCTAGAGGTAGATGCCAATGGCTATTGCAAGATGGAGGCCGCAGCCATTAGTAAAGAAGGTATTGTGGGTTTTATTGTTTTTAATATTGTGACTGTTATTGAATTAGCTTTCTGCCTTTTTTTGTGGTATGAATAGTGGATGTCATCTCACAGCTCCACAGAGTCAAGTTTGGATTTTAAAGTCTATACCATTTTGGAATGCAAAAGTCCTGAATGCATCCTGCCTTTGTATGCCTTTAAGTGTTGTAGGATTTTTCTTATAAAATGTGCAAAAATGTGTAGCTCACATTTGTTGCTTGGCTCACCTATGTATATCCTGATTTGTTATTTGGTTATGACTGCAGAAAGCATTTATTTAACAGTGTATTTTCTATAGTTTATTGGATTTTACTGTAACTCTTGGCCTGCTACAATTATATATTGCAGTTTTTACTCAGATTCACATCTGAGTGTATTCCAGTTCTGACATCATACTGCTGTGTGCTTTATGCTGGTGTTCTTCTTGTCTTATCGCTGTTAATAAATGTATATTGTAATGTGTTTATCCCACAACATATTGTTAGCTCCAGACCAAAATACACCCTTGAAATTCACCACTGGTCAGTTTTCTACTGCAGCATGATCACAATTTCTGCTTACAAGTAGCTATAGAATTCTTTGCAGCTGGTTCACACTGCAGCACTCTCAACACTCAACATTCAGGGCAGTTACATTGTACAAGTGCAGGTAGTTAAAACTATTCACATACTTTGATAAGACTGTTTCAGTAGTTCTGTTTTCATGTTAGAATTATATATTAAGTGAGATGATGTTCCTGTTGCCAGGATTACCTTTGTCACCTGATTCTAACTGGAGTTTGTTTAATATGTTATTGAAAGTTTAGGAGTCACTCCTCTTGTAATGTCTCCCTTACTGCTATTACTAATTTTAAAGACGTTTCATTTAAAACATCTATTTGCAGCTAGACGGTTTACTATTCTGAATCACTATTAAGCTGCTCATGACATGAGTCCCAGTGTGCATGTATGAACTGTTTGACACATGCTAATCTCATTAGCTAACCTGCTATACTTTACCCATTCCATTCTACACTGACCCAATCCCAAACACACATCATTCAAACATTCTCATTAGCATTCTTATGACTCACGAGTTATCCATTTAGCTTGTAAAATCTAATTTGCATATAAGACCTAATATACAGCACCAACTAAAATGTAGAACAAGCGCATTTATAATTTTTAATGTTAAGAGTTGTTATGTTTACTGACACAGATGTCTGGTGTCAAAGCCATGGCATCAAGCTCAATGCCAAAAAGTGCATTGTCATCCCCTTTGGTAAAAACTCTGTACCCATGAGCTACAACATAGGTGGTAGTCTATTTAAAATTTAAAGTGTGATGAGACCTTGGGACACAGGTGGACAGTAGTCTCTCCTTCGATCATCACATTGCCACAGTAGTCAGGAAATCCTTCTACGTGGCACACCTCATCACAAAAGGTTTCTCGTCTGGGAAAAAAGAGGTCTTTGTTCCCCTCAACTCATCACTCGTCACTCATTAGACCCATTATAGAGTACAGTGCCCCTTTTGGTATGTATCTCACAAGACATCTACAACAACTTTAAAGGCCGCAGAAATACCTCACAAAGAGGATTACTGGCCTCAAACAGATGCCCTACGCAAACCATCTCAAAAAAACTCCAGCTTTACTCGGTTGCATATCACGTACTCAGAGGTGATCTCTGCCTAACATTCAAAGCTATGTCAAACCTGGAGGTGTTAGACATGCTCCACTTAAAGAAATCCCAATCCCTCTGAGCTACACACTCTAGAGACCTAAACCTTGTCACCACAATAAACAGAACATGCTGGAGGAATAGATTCCTGTCCCAGATACTTCCCATACTCTAGAACCAACTACCTATCTATATCAAACAAAGCTCCTCATTAGCACTCTTCAAGAAAAATCTTGATGGGGGCATGGCCAAGATGGGCTCTGAGTAGCAGCAGATTTCAACAGCTCCAATAAAGAAATATTATTCTGACAGGAATTCTGCCTTCAAACTAAAAATTGAAAATACCTTTATATATGATTTTAAAGAACTTAACTTCATCTACAATAATATCTAGTTAAAAACAAAAAAAGGCAGATTTTCTTGTCAAATTATTCCTGGATAACTTCTCCTCATCTGAAAGAATTTATCATGAACTTCACTAAATCCAGCAACCAAGATTCCAGCCTCAAAAGAGAGATTCAGACTTTGATAACAAATATACAGGATCTTACTACAAAAATTGATAAGCTGGATATGAAAACAGATAATTTCAAGGAAAAAACTACCAAACAAATGGATTTACTTCACCAAAACTTATTACAACAAAAATCACAGATAACAGGTTTTGAAGAAGCTCTGACCGATATGGATGGGAGAATTATTGAAAATAAAAACAATGTGGAATTCTTACTCAAACAAAATACTTCTCAACAAAATAAGTTAGATGATCTAGAAAACAGATCTAGACGCAACAACCTAAGAATATTTGGACTACCAGAAGGCACAGAAGAAAACAACATGACTAACTTTCTCAATACTTGGTTACCTAAGACTCTTGATCTTAATGAAGCTATGTCTTTTGGTATTGAGAGGGCACATTGTTCCCTTGCCACAGTGAATACTGCTAACAAAAAGCAACCTAGATCTATCATTGTCAAATTCCTCTCATCCTCAGACAAGGAATTAGTGTTAAAAACTGCCTGGTCCAAGTCACCAATTAAATTAAATTAAGCTATGATACGTTTTGACAATGATTATTCATCAGCAGTTATAGCAAAAAGAAAAATATTCTTACCTTTGATAAAATAATTGAAGAAAGCACAGGTGAAAACATACCTTTTGTTCCCTGTGAAGCTGAAGATATTTTCATAGGAAGGTCTCAAAATGTTTGAAGAATTAGAATCAGCTCTGAACTATGTAAAAGTCCACAAGATCTTGGAAAAAATAGAAGAGATGGAATGGCCTAATCCCACGCTTAAGAGAATGGCTTCTAATCCCACTTGGAAGACTTCGGAGAAACAAAAAAGACTAAGAAACAAGTGACTTAAATATCTGTGTTTGCAGTTTGTTATGTTTCTGGAAACATATGTTAATTATATGTTGATTTTTTCACTTACAAGGTAAGCCTGCTTTTTCCTTTTTCCATGCCATTCACACATGACCTTAAGTATACACATAATTTCATTTTTACTTATACTGAGGTAAAAAGTGTATACTAATGGTAAATATATAGTTATGGGTATTGTTATAAAGATATCTTAAGAGTGAAGGGTAAACAAATGGAGCCATTGTGACAGAAATAAGTACTTCCTATATATAAACATTCTAGATTCCCTTTATAATCTCTATTTTTTTTTTAAAACTATTTACAGTCAGATCAATTAAACCAACATAGTAGTAATTAAGAGCTCACCACACATCCAATTATCATTCTCTGTAATTCATACTGAACACTTTTTACCCCTGTCATGTGAATATAAAATGGATTAATAAGGCTATTTGATTTATTTAAAATACTTTCTGCTACATTTGGAGTTCTGTGGTGCTGTTTATTTGTGCATGTGTGAGCAAGCTATGGGAAGCATGCAGATGTTACTCATATGATCTTTCCCTATACATTTTAAATACAGTTACATACTTGTTATTTTTGACATTTTTTTCACTCAAAATGATGAAAAAACATCATCCAGAGACTTCGTGAAACTCGAGCTTGATGTCCACGAACTTATTTCTTCATGAACTACCTTATTTTCACTAAAAATCTTCTCTGCATTCTCGAATGAACTCCGCAACATCACAACGTGTTTTGATGACGTCAGAGCTAGTCGACCTGCTCAACGAGGAAGTTAGTACATGTAATTTAATTGAAAAGGCATCAGAAACACTGGGAAAGGTTGTATTTACTTTAAAAATGTATTTTAAACTTGCTGATTACACCATTTGGACTCAGTTTGATTCTCAAGAAAGAATTCTTCAATTATCTTATTTTTATTTATGTTTATGGTAAACTGAAGGGGGAAGGAAAAAAGGGAAAAGTAAGCGTGCCTTTTTTTTTTTTTAAATGTATCCCATGTTATTTAAATTGCTGTGCCTTATTTAACAGGATAAACTAATCTTATTACAAATTACAATTGATTTTCCATTCAGAGGCTGATAGCTAGATAGAAAATAATATGCGTTAAAATAAGCTCACTTAATGCATGATGGCATTTTCTATCACAAGTGCTTAAGGTGTCACCTGACGTTTCACTCTAATGATACTCATATTGATTTGTTTTAAATATGTGTTAAATGGCTAGTAGTAACTTCAATGGACAGGCTTCTATATCAGAATGCTGCTTTAATAGATTTCAGACCAGTTTTAAGGTACATATAATCACATATAGGTTCATAGGTTCATACTAGGCTATCTGCCCTAGGGCATTTATAAGCCTAGCCAGAGTATGTTTGGCTTTCGCCACCCATTTTAAAATAATTTTGCTATGCCCTTTTTCGAGGTTAGTATACTGTGCCTCTGCCTAACAGTGACACAGAAGTGATACCCGGGGTAAACCTACGATCTCCCATCCACTCATCAAGATTCCTCTTGAAGAGAGTCAATGAGGGACTCTGCCTAACCTGGACTGGGATTTTATTCCAGAGTGAAGGGAGCCTCTGGGTTATGAATCTGTCCCTCCAGCATGTCCTATTTATTTCAGTGCTGAGGTTCAAGTCTCTCGAGCATGTAGCTCGATGGGATTTGGATTTTCTGAGGTGCAGCATGTCCATTAATTCCGGGCTGGACCTGGCTTTATACGTCAGGCACAGATCGCCTCTGAGCAGGTGGTATGCCACTAAGTAGAGCTGGAGTTTCTTTAACCGGGCAGCATATGGCATCTGTTTGAGCCCTTTGATCCTCTTGGTGAGGTACTTTTGGGGTCTTTCCAGTTGCTGCAGGTGTCTGGTAAGGTGCATCCCAAAAGGGGCATTGTACTCAATTATGGGCCTGATGAGGGATGAGTAAAGAGGCACGATGACCTCCCCTGATCTAGATGTGAATCCCTTCATGATTAGGTGGGCTATATAAAATGTTTTTCTAACCACTTTGGCCACGTGGTTGTCAAATGAGAGATTGCTATCAACTTGGGTCCCCAGGTCCCTAATTACTTCTTCTGTACTTAATGGATTACCAACTATGTGGTAATTTGTGGGCACTTTGTTTTGCCAAAGGGATGACTATACACTTTTTGGCATTTAGCTTGAGGCCATGGCTCTGGCACCAGTTGTCTGTTTCTATGAGGCCCTTTTGGTGGATGCTTGTGTCGGCTGGAGTGTCGATTATGGCGCCCAGTTTGCAGTCATCTGCAAACTTGGTCAGCCACAGTCCTTCCGTGTTGGCCTGTACCTCCGAGAAATATATACTGAACAAGAGAGGTCCCAGGGCTGAGCCTTGTGGGACGCCACTTGTAACTGGTTTGGAGTCTGACATGGCTCCAGCAATTCTAACCATGTGGGTTCTGTCCTTGAGCCAGTTTGCAACCCATCTAGTGACATGGGGGTTTATATTTAAGCTGGTGAGCTTATCTATAATGCCCAAGAGGGGTATTGTATCGAAGGCTTTTGCGAGGTCCAGGTAGGCTGTGTGGACCACCTTCCCCTCGTCAATGGCCTTAGTGACTGTTTCAAAGAAATCAACCAGGTTTAAGAGGCAGGATCTGCCCTTAACAAAGCCAAACTGGGTAGGATCCAGTGTCTGTAGGTCCCCAATTTCTTTATTTATGAGGTCCATGATGATCCTTTCCATAGCTTTGCAGACCAAGCTAGTCAGGCTTATGGGGCGATAGTTTCCAGGATCTGTTGAGGCACCACCTTTGTGGAGAGGGACCACTGTTGCTGTACGCCACTCTTTGGGTACATATCCTGTAGTAAGGCTGAGATTGAACAGTAATTTTATGTTTGGGTTTAGCTATTGTATAGTTTGTTTATGGCTGGGGTCCACCAGACAGGACGTCTGCCTTTGGAGGATTGGGACTTGGTTTTATTTGGGATTGCATGATCCATGCATTCCTGAAGGTGTTCATAGAATGCTTTTATAAAGGATTCTGCGGTCTGGGCCGTATTTTCCACAGGCCCGGGGGCTTTGAAGGATTCCACCTCGGTTTTGAGGAGTGTGAAATTTGCATTAGAGAAGTTTTTTACTGTGGTTTTCAGGGCAGGGGGTGGAGTCGGGATGTGAATATCCAGTGAGATTAGTTTATGGTCTGATCTTACCAATGAGGGATACACTTCTGGTCTGGAGCATAGAGTCCCCATGTTGGGGATAATCAGGTCCAGAATGTTTTCCCCTCTTGTGGGAGTGGTAACAAGTTGTTCCATAGCATTTGAGTTTATAAATTCTAGGAACCTTTGGGCTAGGGTATTGGAGCTAGAGTAATGCTCCCAGTCTATGTTTGGGTAGTTGAAGTCACCCAATATAATGGTGTTTAGAGAGACCCTCATATTTTCCAGTGTTCTCAGGAAGGCCGAGTGGGGTTCCTGGGTTTGGGAGGGTGGTCTGTAGCAGGCTATAAACTGGAAGGCAGTTTTACCCACTGTTAGTTGCACATGGATAGTCTCTGATGCTTCGTGCTGTGCCACCAACCTGGAGGTGTGGGTATCTTTGACGAATATTGATACTCCCCCTCCTTTTGTGGTTCGGTCCAAGTTTTGGGGCCGAAAAGCATGGTATGAGGTATAACCTGGTAGTGCTGGGGTGCTCTCGGGAGCCTTGAACAAGGTTTCTGTTACTGCACAGATATCGATGTTCTCCATGCTAAGGAGAGTTTCGAGTGCATTGAAGTTATTATTTAATCTAATTTTTATATACAAAGAAGATATGTTCTGGTGCTGTTGTTTAAAGGTCAGTTCTGAATGACGAAATGGCTTAAGCAATACTTGATGAGTTACATTGATTATAACTATGCCTTACCTGTGTTAATGAATATGCAATCATATATAGAGTTAATATTTTGTATGTTAAACATTCATATATAGTGAAGGTTATGTTTAGTTGCTACAGTTAGAGGTTTATTCCGAATGACATTTTGTTATAAGTAATATCAGATGAGTTACACTGATTACAGATCTGTTCAACTTGTTTTAATGAATATGTAAATATATATAGAGTTATTATTTCACATTTATATACAGAGGAGACTGTTTTTTGCTGCTGCTGGGTAGGGGTTTGATCCAAGTGACAGATGTCACTGGGACAAGGAGTTTACAACTCCAGGCGGGTAGCTACCCCATTTTTTTATCACATTTACACTACATCCAATTTTCTTAATAAGTTCTTCCTGACATCCATCTTAATTCAAGTGCATGTAATTATAAGTTGCAAGAATTGTATAACACATACAGTATATCATATGGCAACAGACAAAGACTATAATTTACATAAATATTTTGGAGAGGATTATATAAAACATAATCAAAATAACACACAAATCACAAGAATTTCTTACTCATTTATAAAGATATTATGACTTCACTAAAAGGTTTATCAATCAACATAAATGGTCTGAATAACCCTATTAAAAGAGGAAGTTTACTTAAATACTTAAATATACACAAACCAAACATAATATTTCTATAAGAAACACATCTTTTAAAAGACAATATTAACTTTTTAAATACTAATAAATATATAGTCATTGCCAGTTCTGAACATTCTAAAAAGAAAAGAGGAGTAGCAATTCTCTGGAACAGAATTCTCCCTTTACCTAGAATTATTAAATCTTATCAAGATGATAAAGGGATGTTGTGCTTGGTGACAATTAAAATAAATACAAACATTTTCACTTTAGTAAACAATTATTGGTTACCGGGTATTGGAACCAGCACTATTAAACAACAACTGAACCAAATTGCATCTTAATCTGAGGGTAATATTATTATGGCAGGGGATTTTAACTGTGTTTTAAATGAAAAGGACTCTAGGACTTCAGGAAAAAGGAAAATATCCTCACAAGCTAAACAACTAATACAATTCATGGATACATACCATCTAAAAGATATTCATGACTACACAGACCTGAGTTCACCTCAATTTACATTCTATGCTAATAGATTCAAATCATACTAAAATAGATAGGGTAATCATATTTACACAAATAATAAATGATTTAAAAAACAACAAGATTGTGTCTTGCCCTATTTCGGATCATAATACAATTATATTTGAGCTTTATTTAAATGACACCCCAATGACTCATATAAGAAGAATACCTGCATATATAACTCAATTAAAAGAATTTCAAACATTTTTGAAGAATCAATCTAACATCCAACTCTCATGACATTTAAGTATGGGATGCATTAAAAGCTTACTTATATGGACAAATAAATAAATGGTATTATAAAAAAGGAAGTCCTGGGACGAAGATTTAAAAAAATACAAGACAAATTAGATAGATTACATCTTAAAATTAATGACAAGTCCACATCTAAGAATATTAGAGACGAAATAAATAAAACTAAGGAAGAATATAGTGCAATCTTACATCATAAGACTATGATTTCCTTAGAGAAATTTAAATTCCTAGCCTATTCAATAAACCTGAAACATTTAATTAATCTTGCAACTAAAACAAAAAGAATCAACAAACATAATCATATTAAAGAAATATATTCTTCTAGAAAAAAAGAAAAAGGTTTATAATACACATGACATAATTGATGAATTTAGACATAATTTTCACACAATAAATCAAACATCTCAGATCATTCAACCATTAGATAAGATAAAACAATACATTAAAAAAAACCTGTATGTCACACTCAACAAACAACAGTCAGAAATCATAGATAAACAGATATATTTACCGGACATACAAATTCAAATTAACAAACTTAAACAGAACAAAGCACCAGGCAATGATGGCATCATACCTGAATTGTATAAAATCATGCCTAAAACAGCTGTTTCTTTACTACATAATGTATTCCATAAAGCCCAGAATGACATTATTTTGCCCCCATCCTGGAAATATACTTTTATTTCAACCATTCTTAAATCTCGTAAGGACCCTAAATTACGTACGTCATATAGGCCCATAACTCTTTTAAATATTTATTACACAATGTTTATGAACATCTATGCTGATAGACTAAAAAAAATTCTTACCCCAGTTAATTAATGATGACCAAACAGGTTTTGTAACTAATAGAAGTACAAATGATAACATCAAACAGTCTCTTATTTTAATTGATTATTCACACAGAAAGAAAAAAAAAACTTGTTTCTGGTTAGTCTTGACATTAACTCAGCATTCAGTTCAATACATTGGGATTATCTATTCACATTATTACAATGTTTAAACTTTTCGGATAATTTTATTAATTTACTATTACACCTTTATAAAGGCACTCTAGCTTATATCAAAATTGGATCATATGCATCAACTCAAATACCCATCACTAAGGGAACAAAGCAAGGCTGCCCCCTATCTCCCTTATTGTTTACTCTTATAATGGAACCATGGGCTAATGATATACGAGGAAATAAAAACATAGAAGGTTTGGAAATTAGTGACGAAATAACTTCTAAAATTCAGTTATTTGCTGATGATGTGCTCATCACTACTAAAGGAGATAATTCTTCCATAACAGCCTTATTTGAAGCTGTTAACACATTTCAATTTATATCTGGACTGACATTCAATGATAATAAAACTAAGATCCTACCTATCTATTTAAACAATAATAAGAGAAACATTAACAAAGACACTAACAAATACATCACAGATCAAATTACATATTTAGGCATCATTCTTGCTAAAGATATTAAATTAATCACAAAACTAAATTATAATAGATGTTATGTAAATATTCAAACTCTATTAAAATGGAATACAATTATATTTACAACTGAGGAAAGGCTATCTATCATTAAAATGATAATCCTTCCTAAAATTCTCTATATTATACAATCTGTTTTAATACTTCCCAGTAAAGTTTTCATTAATAAGATCAATTCTCTGTTATTAAATTTTTTTTTGGTTTCCCAGGAAACCTAGAATAGCACTCAAACATCATCTTCATAGTTGGAACAAAGAGGGCATAGCCTTGCCTGATTTGAACCTTTATTCTAATGCAGCTATTATTAGGTCCATAGCACAACTTTTAGATATACCATATCAGGCCAAATGGAAAATATTCTGGGAATCCTCAGCTATGCTATTAATATCGAAACCACAGCCATACAAATTAGAATTAATAAATAACCCAATATTATGGATACTTAAAGATGACTTCATGTTACACAGCATACCCAAACATTCATTTAGCTGCTTACACAACATACTAATACATTTAGGAAACTTTATATTTAAACACATTAAGTATAAGGAACTTTTTTTTACAATTTTCCCGATAGCCATTACTCAAGAATCCTTACAATCCTCAGATATAGATAAAATTACCTTGCTTAAACAAAAAGGTATTTTATATTGGTTTCAACTTATTACAGATGATAGGGTGAAGGATGTAGATCAGATAATAAGTGAATATCAGTTAGACAACTCCCTATGGCTTAACATACAATCCCTCAGACTATTCTTAGAAAATAAGATGGACCCGATCACTTTTGCTAATAAACAGGTCACTAGTATACTGCTAGATTTCTTTAATTTAGTTATTCAACATAAACAAACTTATTCAGGCAACATGGCATTTATATACATACTTATCAGAAAAGAAACATATTGTTGTCCTGCTAATTTCTGGAACCATTTTTATACAGTTAATAACACACTTCCAAGGGATCTAGATAAAACAAATATATTAGAATCTGCAGGGAAAACAACACTTTCACTTAAATGGAAAATATATTCCTGGAGATTTTTATATAGATCCTTCTACACTCCTCAACTAATGAACAAAATTAATGGTAAAATAAATATTTGCAACAGATGTAAGTCTAACACAAACATTGACTGGAACCATATGTTTTATGACTGCCTGCTTTAAGTGTATTTTGGGAAAACATTAAACAACTCCTACAAGCAATATTCACAGATAATTTTATCTTGACCAAATCATTAGTACTCTTCAATACACCCATACCTGGTTGTGTAAAAAAAGTTAAACATTCCTTACTTTGGGCAATAATGGCAGTAGCCAGGAAAACTATAACAAGAAACTGGATATCTGAATTCCCTCCTTCCTATAATGATTTTAAGAAAATTCTAATGGAAGTTTGTCAATTGTGGATTGCAACTATGACATCTAGAACATCTAGAAAAACTTATAACTATCATATATGGGTTAATCTACAGAATTTGTTGAAAAGAGATTGACAATTTCAATGTGTTATATATATATATATATATATATATATATATATATATATATATATATGAATAATCAAATACAAGACAACTTAATGATATTCAATGGATGTCTTTGTATATAGTTTTAGTAATTTCACTTTATTTGTTAAACATTATGTGAATGCTTATGTGAACATTTTTTAAATTGTAAATATCTTTATGTTAAAAGAACATGTAACTATTTATATTTATTTCTTTAAAATCAATGAAATTGTTTAAAAAAAAAAAGAAAATTCTTGATGATTGGATGGGAAATAGGAAATTCACCCCGGGGATCACCTCTGTGGCTCTACTCGACAGGGGCACAGGAAAATAATTTTCTTGGGTGACGAAAGTCAAGGTACCTTTTTGGCTAGGCTTATATAGGCCCTAGGGCCAATAGCCTACTACCTACCTATGAACCTATGAACCTATAAGCATATCCTGCATGAGAAAGATCCATATAACTACAAAGGTTATGCTACATGTGCCTCAGTTAATATTCCTAAGCTGTCACATATTTACAGTAAACATTCTTAACATCTAGAAAGCTTTTTTTGTTCTTTACGGGGTTTCTGTAAAACCTACAATTTTAACAGAAACAGAATGTAATTGCATAGCAAAGTTCCAGTAATATTATATTTGTATGATACACCTCAAAAGGCTATTCACTTCTTCTATCAACTCCTTTGAACTCTGGTAGTTTTATTATCTCTAAAATAACTGAACAGAAATGAAGCTCACATACCTGCTATTCCATTAATATTTCACACACCCAAGACTCTGTCTTATCCTCAGTAATCCCACATACATTTGCTTTGCCACACTATATGTTCCTATCATCATACAAACCAAAGTGTTTGCTACTTGGTGCAGAGGTTTAAGGTTTAAGACTGTGAGCAGTAGTTCCTGTAGTACAGAGTTTGATTCCCTCAGCCCTCATTAGCCCACAGTTTGACCCTGAGCAAGTCACTTAACCAGACATTGCTCCAGGGTCACCCATGAAAAGGGAATGTGGGTTAGCCTGGTTAACATATTATTATTATTATTATTATTATTATTATTATTATTAAACCAGTTAGCTACATTTATTCCCATTGGCAATTTACAATATTTCCATTACTGCTATTCTATTTTCTTCCTCCTTATTCTCTTATTTGGAGATATTGAAACAACTCCCATCATCAGCTAGCTCCCAATACCTTGTAAACAACCTCTGCCCATAACAAATAGGCCAATATGAGAATCAGACTAATTGGTGTTGGTGTCATTAGCAATAAAGTAGATCAGGTGCATGGTGAATGGATACTGCAACACAACCTGACATTGTATTACTCTGTAAAACCTGACAAAAAGCAGTCTCCCGCAATATTCAGCCACACTTCACAGTGCATTTATGGCATAGCCTGACATTAGAAATGATGGAGAATATATGCTGCTATTAAAATTTTAACTCTAAAACTATAGCCACCACATCTCCTTTGAGTGAATTTTGTCTAAATGGGATGATTACAGGCATATTTCTACAGCATAATACAATACTCAATACTCACATAAGCTATCACCTATTACCATCTTCAAATACCACATGCATGGATTCTCAGAGTCTTATCCTCCATACTCAAATGTATGCAACAATGTCCACCAAGTAATGGACATTGTTGCATACTCAAATGTATGCAACAATGTCCATTACTTGGTGACTTTAATATTAACTTTCTCATGACCTCTCAACTTTTCCAGCTTTAGTTTCTTTCACTGATCCAGTTAGACCTAACTTACTAATGCTAATGATTCACTTCTAGACTTTGTTATCACAACACCAACCCATAACACCCTGACAAAGTCTACTTCATTAACATCTGTCCCAAACATCAGTGCTATAACCATCTTATGATCAGGGAGGAAATAAAAACTTTCACCAGTCCCCTGTCATATCAGACTTTTAGGCCAACTGCTTTTTCAAGCCCTCTTTTAGATGACTTCTTTATTATCCACCTCTGCTTTAAACATTGTGTCATCGGAGAAATGCTTTGGTGTAGTATTCATATTCTCATGCTTTACAAATGAATAAAGCAAATGTGCAAATAGCACCACAATGTCTGTAAGTAAATAAAAAATGGAAATGAGAGTCACTAATTTTAAAAGCTCCCAAACTTTTGAGGGAGTGTCAATTTAAGTCTCAGATATATGAGTCTACATAAACTGATCAGAGAAGAGTGTAGTTACATGCAGATATGTCCCAAGTATTGTGAGCATTCTTCACATTTGCATAAATTCATGAATGCTTTTGTATATTTGCATATTTGTATAAGCCATTCTAGACTTCTGTCTGGCAAATAGCTTGATAGTAGCCAGCACATGGTTCAGAAAGAGAGACAGTCACAAGATCACATACAAGAGTAGCCAACATGAAACTCAGGTCGACTTCCTCCTAGTAAGGAAAAGGCACTGGGGTAGAATCCATGATTGTAAAGTCATCTGCAGTGAAACAGTCAGCCCACAGCATAAACCACTAGTTGCCACAATCAGCTGCAAGCAGTGGTCAGAGAAGGCTCTAAGGGCAACAGAGACCAGGCTGAAAACCTGGAAGTTGACTGTAGAGAAAGTACAACAGTTCAAGGAATTACTCAGGTCTCTAGCACCCCAAGTAGCAGAGGAAATAGGTGGAGTTGAACAAGAATGGCAGTGCCTAAAAACAGCATGTGTTAGGACTACAGAAAAGATATGTGGCTGAGCCAGGCATGGAAATCTCACATGGAATGCAGAAGTCCAGGAAGTCATCAAAAGAAAGTAGTAGTGCAGGAAGAAGTGAGAGATAGAAAAGACTGAGCAGGCTAGGAAGGACTACTGGTTGGCTAACAAAGAAGCTAAGAAAGAAATTGCAATAGCAAAGAACAGGGCATCGGAGACACTCTAACAACTTCTGGAAAGTGACTTAGTAAGTGACACAAAGAAACTATACATGATTGCAAGGAAAAGACAGAAAGATAAATAAGATAGTCAGACACCCTTCATAAGGGACGCCAGCAACAACCTGCTCACCAGTCTACAGGACATCAAAGGCAGATGAAAGGAATATTTCTAGCAGCATCTGAATTAAGAAAACCCCACAGAAGCTATACTATCCCAGGACCAGCCTTTGATTAGAGAAAAAGAAGAGCCCACCCTAGAAGAAGTAAGAACAGCACTAAGGAAAATGAAGTCAGGGAAAGCAGCAGGCTCAGATGAGGTCACAGCAAATATGATAAAGATGCTGGGTGAGATAGGGGAGAAATTTCTCCTGAGGGTACTAATAGCAATGTGGAGAGAAAGGGGTATCCCAGATAACTGGAGAATAAGCATACTCATGCCAGTGTACAAGAACAAAGGGGACATCCACAACTGTGGACAGTACAGAGACATCAAACTCCTATCACATTGCATGAAAGTTCTGGAGTGGGTGATTGATAAACAGATACACAGAGCAGTAGAATGTAATATGTGAGATGAGAAGTTTGGATTCAGATCAGGATGTAGCACAATTGACCCAATGTTTGCATTGAGGCAGATACTTGAGAAGAAGCTAGAGATAAGGAGAGAGTCGAACTGAGCATTCCTAGACTTGGAGAAAGCATATGTGAAGGTCCCAAGAAAGCTGATCTGGGCAGTACTGCAGTGGTTTGAAGTCCCAGAAACATTGGTAGAAATAGTGCAGGCTATGTACAAAGACCCAATGACTCAAGTACAAACAGTGTTCGGCCTCACAGTGGGGTTCCCAGTGGGAGTAAGTGTACACTAGCATTCAGCTCTGAGCCCACTGCTGTTCATACTGGTAATAAACTACATTAGTAAACAGGTCGAAGGGGACAGATCAACAAAGTTGCTCTATGCAGATGATGTGGCATTACAGACAGACTCTGAGTAGACCTTCAGCAAAGGATAGAAGAATGGAATGCAAAACTGAAAGCACATAAGATGAAACTAAGCACAGATAAGATGGTGGCAATGGCAGCAAATTGGGGAAATCAGAAGAAGCTGAGAATAGAGATAGAGGGGGAAGATAGTAGAACAGGTAAACAGCTTCAAGTATCTGGGAGGAGTGGTTGAGGAGAAGGGAAGTCTGAATGAAGAGGTCAAAGCTAGAATCAGAGGGGTTGCAGCTAACTGGCATAGAGTGTCAGGTGTAGTCTATGACAGAAGAATGTCAAAGAAGCTGAAAAGTAAGATGTACAAGACATGGTGTGACCAGTACTACTGTATGGTACAGAAACCTGAGCAGTAAAGGCAGAACAGGTGAAGTAGTTAGAGATGATGGAAATGAAGTGCCTGAGAAGGGTGGTAGGATGCACACTGTGGGACAGACAAAGAAATGAGGACATAAGAGAAACAGATTATGGTGGTTTGAACACGTGGAGAAAAGCAGAAGACAATCCAGTGAGGAATATTTGGGACAGACAGGAAGAAGGTAAGAGTAAGTGAGGACGTCCAGCAAAGAGGTGGATGGATTGTGTGAAAGGAGATCTGTGGCAGTCAGGCATGAGTGTTGAAGAAGGTAGGAGTGTGGCACTGAATCGAAAGAGCTGGCGACAGTTAACCGACCCCATGTAGAAAACATGCAAAAAAGGGGGCTGATGATGATGATTTTGTATATTTACAGTGAACTCAGAGCTGTACAAGTCTTATAAGGACTTTCCATAAGACATTGCACTGGTTGTGACTCAGAGTCACTGGCTTGTAGCTTACCAAAACTTCTTTAAGATTGCATTCAACATGAAGGTGTCCTAATATGCACACCCTGTTCTGTCTTTTATAAGTTTGGAAAGGGAGAAGATATGAAAGTTGGAAAATGATGAGAGAGCAGACAAGAAAAGCACAAAAGAAACACATTAAGAAGGTTGTTCTAAAGGAAGAAAGAGGATAATATTTTGGGGGCGAAGTTGCGGAAGGAAGAAGTATGACATGTGCAGAAAACAGGCTTAGGGAAGACTTAATGATTTTTTTTTTTGGATGGATATAAAAAAGCCAGACAAGACAGACAGGAACAATGTGTTAGGCTAAGACGTGGAAAGAGAAAAAGCATACAGATGGACAGAGGCAAAGATGCTGATGAGAGGCTTGTGCACAGTACCATCCTGCTTCAGAGTGCCTCAGTAATTGACCTGCCCTGGTGACCTTTGGTGGGGGACCCTGATGGTGAGGGGGTCAAGCCTTTGGTGGCTTCCTGGTTGGACCCAACCAGAATAGAGAGTCTTGCACCCACTAGAGAAGACATTCACAAGGATCCCACTGCCTTTCCATCACCAACTCAATTGCAGCCTCCATGAGGCTCTGAAATTAAGGGTGTTGGCTTTCCAGGCTGCCACACCTCAATGTGCTCCTAGTGAAGCAGTACCCAGGTAAACAGAGATGGTGGCAATTTGTCTACTAGACCTGCATAACAAAAGAACAAAAAAGGAAGGAAAAGACAAAACAGAAAGGACAGAGTGATAGATAGAAAAAAAATGACTCATAATAGCACATGCCTTTATTTCGATGACAACAATCAGAACAGTAATATTTTTATTCAGGAATGTTAAACTGTCAATAGCAAAATATATGGCTGTAATTAATTACTTTAACAGTAAACAGTGACAACTGGTGGTTCAGGATCAGGTTTTTTTAGCATTTTAAAATTATTCATCTTTTTAATACTGCACTTCTTTTACCATAACTGAATAATGATATGAATTATTGGAATTAAATTATATAATCCTCATTACATCTGTATTCACTGATCTTGTAAGTATGATAGCTTGACAGGTTGCAATCTGCAGTTAAACAAGTATTCTATTGTATTTTGTTTTATTCTGTTCGATGTGTACTTTTCTATGTTCTTGTTGATGGTAACCCATACTTAAGGGGTCTGGGAACAAGCTGCTCCTGTTTCCCCAGGTCCCATGCATGGTTATAAGCAACCTCATTTAGAGCTGTAAACAGAAAAAAAGAAGAGATTATTAATACTGAGTGATTACTGTGTGTGTAGTGTGCTTCAAATAAGTGCAAGTATATAGGGGTGGGGGGTGAGGGTGGAGGTGGGGGTTGGCATAATGGTTAAGGTGGTTACCTTACAAGCATAAGGTGCAGGGTTTGATTCTCACATGGGGTGATTGGCTAGGCTTAAAATGGCTCACAAGAGCAATTAGCCTATTACTTATCTAAATCTAAAAAATATATATATACTTTCAACTGATTTTTGTATATTATAGAATGGTTAAGGTAGTTACCTTACAAACACAAGGTGCAGGGTTTGATTCTCACATGGAGTAATTGGCTAGGCTTAAAATGGCTCACAAGAGCAATTAGCCTATTACTTATCTAAATCTAAAATATATATATATATATATACTTTCAACTGATTTTTGTATAAGCTTTCCTCAGAAATATTTGGTTGGACACAATAGCTGTGCACTTTTTGCTTTGTGATCACCACTTCATTTTGGCCTTTATCTTGTTCTCCATGACTCCTGTATTAGCAACTGAAACAAGAAATCTATAAATATAGTCAAACTTCTAATATGTGGGACATTGCACAATAGTTAGGTTTAAAGTTGTCTCAGTCAGCAGGTGAGGTATCTATCCTGCAAAAAGAAATGTTAGTTACGCTTATAGTAAAAGAATAGAATGCTTTGCAAATGAAAATAAATTGCTACAAGCAGTACTGAATTTCCTCATTGGATATATTAAATTGAGCCAAATACTTTTACTTGGGAAGGGTGACAAATGTTTTGAACTTTGTATTGGTGAAGAATTTGTGCTGCTATGGCAGCTTTGCATAAAGTCAGCTTCACAAAGGCCAGACTCTTGAAGGTGTTGCTGTGCCTGTAAACAATCTTCAAGTGTTCTGTATAAACTCAGCTGAATTAATGCCATTAGCGTTCACTTTTTAATATGTATATTTTGCATTGCTGCTATTTGTATGATATTGCAATTATACATTCATCAGTAGGCACACCTGCACAAATATGGCATTAAGCAGGGACTCAAGCATGAAAGGAAAAGTTCACCTTAGAACTAAAAAAAATATTTTTTTTCACTCTATCTCTGTTTTCTGAGCTATTTTAACACCACAAAATCAACGTGGCTGCGTCTAATAGAACTTTAATATGTTTTCCACAAAATGGCTACCAATGGGGGCTTGACATATCAACGTAATCTTATTTTTCTTCAAGCCTTTCTCTTTCCTGTAATTCATTTCAAGTCTGCTTTATATGAGTCATGTTAGACATAAGGAAGTAGTGGTGTATTCCCATGACATTGACCTATAATGGAATTAGTGTCAACCACTGTCATCTTATATATTGTCTGTAACAGGACTGCTTCATTTATTTCTTGAATGGTTCTCATCTATGTCTGTCTCAGGGCTTGTTTTGCAATATACTAAGGAATTATGTAGCTGCAACCAAAACAGTATCTAAATTGTAGGCCTTTGTTCAAAGTATCTTGTTGTAGTCCAAGATGATTTGACAGCCCCCTCCCCTCACACTTTAGTAAATGTGCTGATACTTTACAAGAATTACAAGACAAATATTTTCTGACTTTATACTAAATGTCACAGACATCTTTTATACTACATTCAAATCATCTTAAAATGTAAAGTAGTACAAACAACAGCATTTTAGAACTATGATGCTGCTTATGTGAATCTGTCAAAAGAGGTGACAACTGCCTTTGAACCACTGACTGATCTAATTGCTTTGTTTTTCTATGAAAGGCATGGCTACACTGGAAGCAGCTATGAATCAGTGTAAGTTCTCTTCCTCTCTGCAATAAAGACAGTGGAAAATAGTTTCACTCCTATCTATCTTGTTTACAGCAGCCTGTGCAACTGACATCAGCAGGACTAATTACCTGTATACGATTGTCAGCAGGACATGACTACAAGTTTCTCTGTGTCTGTGGTATGTCATGCAGGTGTAGACAAATTCCTCTGCAAATTATGTGAGAAGTTAAGCTTAAGAAAAAGTGAGTGGTCTTTCCCTTCATTTGATTCCAAGGCAAGGAAATTAAAGTTTTATGAACTACAACCAGGTTTTAGATACCTACACAATACTGTATTCATATTGTAGAGAAAAAGGCAAACTATGATTTGAGTTAAACTGTAGGGGAAGGTGGAATTTTCCTTTAAGCTCAAGGGGCTCAAGCATTGCAGCTAGCATTAATACAAACCTAATGAACAATATGTAGTTCAGTATCCACCTATGTGTGGCGTATCTCTGAATATATCATTTGCAAATGATGAGAAAAGTTCTGGAAATCCTCAGTACATTATGAATGCCATTTTACTTGAAATGTGTTGATGTGGCCTTTGTTAGCACAACATATAAGTAAAAAATTAAGCAAATAAACTTCTTACTGGAAATTTCAACTGACTTATTGATTTATGGGCATGGTGATGCATCAAAAGCAGACAGTTGCATTTAATGGCTGGAATTTGAAGAGCAAATCATATTACAGTACAGCAAAACTGTTTTACTTAATAAAAATGAAATATGTTATCAAGTACTTCATCGATGTTTGTGATATGCAAACCTTTCAGTTATACCAAAGACACAGCCTGTTTATTCCTGTTAACATAACAGTTAACATAATTACACTGGTTCTAGTAAGTTCTGAAAAATATTTTAATAACAATTATATATCTATATGTGTATATATATATATATATATATATATATATATATATATATATATATAATATATATATAGCAAATCATATTACAGTACAGCAAAACTGTTTTACTTAATAAAAATGAAATATGTTATCAAGTACTTCGTGGTACAGACTATTTGTAGGCTTCTGAGCCCCCAAGCCCTTCTGTGTTTGAGGGAAGCCTTCTAGCTTGTTTTTTTTTTTTTTTTTTTTTCTTGTAACTAGCCAGTTTTCTAGTTTCAGCACTCAAATCTGTTTCTTTGATCTCAGCACTTGTTCAGAAAAAAAAAAAAAAAAATTTCATCTGCTTTTACTGTACTTGTGTTTTTACCTACTTCTTTTTACTTTTGCATCATCTTAAAATACTCAATTGTATTTATTACTGCTTGGTGTAACTCATTCTAAGCCTTTTGGTTTAAACACTTGGGCTTCGGACCAGTTAGTTGTTTTGCACTGAGAGGTTTGTGGTCTGCACTGTTGTGGCAGAACAGGTAGCTTACATCCTTCTAGGTTGAGAACTGCTGATTGAGGGCTCAGTGTCTGTTATTCTAAAAGTGTATTAATTCTGGTTTAAGCACTTGGGCTTTCAAGCCAGTTATTTTACATTAAGAGGGTTCGTGGTCTGCACTCTTGTGGGAGGAGAGGCTGGACTCTGCCCTTCTGAGCTGGGAATTTCTGGTTAAAGGCTTATAGTGCATGCATATCTGAACTGTTTCTTACTGAAGTTGGTGCGCCTTGTTTGCTGTGGCATAGACTGGATTCGGGCCTGCTGGATCTAGCTTTGTTTGTGTAACTTGAGCACTAATCCAGACATTCTCTAAAGTATTCAATGGTATTTATTACTGCTTGGTTGTAACTTGATTAAAGTGTAGCTATCATTCAAGTCTTTTGGATTAAGCACTTGGGCTTCAGACCAGTTGTTTTACATTAGGAAGGTTTGTGGCAAGCACTGTGGTGGCAGGACAGGTAGCTTTCATCCTTCTAAGTTGGGAACTGCTGATTGAGAGCCCAGTGTCCAAGTGTATTAGTTCTGGTTTAGGCACTTGGGCTTCAGGCCAGTTATTTTACATTAAGAAGGTTCGTGGACTGCACTCTTGTGGGAGAAGAGGCTGGACTCTGCCCTTCTGAGCTGGGAATTTTCTGGTTAAAGGTTTATAGTGCCTGAATATTTGAACTGTATCTTACTGAAATTGGTTCACCTTGTTTGCTCTAGCATAGACTAGATCCAGGCCTACTGAATCTAGCTTTGTTTATATACTTGTTGTTTGTTTGCTTGTTATTTCCCTGGAAGCTAATTCACCTAATGCAACTTCTCAGCTTCTGTGGATCACTAGTGATATCTGCATTGCTTACTGTACTTATTTCCTTGTTTCACTTGAAAGAAAGTTACTGTTTGTCGTTTTGCATTTAGTTACTTGTATCACATTGCACTCAAGTTACCTGGCACTTGCTCACTAAAGCAATTATATAAGTCAGCACTAAAAATTAAAAGCACTACACCCTCACTCCCCACTGGCCCTTGTTTTCAATTAAGGATTTCCCAATATTATTCTAGCATGTCCAAAGGTCAGTTGTCAATCTCCTCTCCGGTCCAGCTGGTGAATCTGGGAATCTTGAGGCAATGTTATAACTGCCTCATGTACACAGACAACCCTCTCCTCCTCCCACATAACACAAATACTTGCGAGAGATGCAGCTATTTAGCCAAACTGGAGGCTGAGCTCTCTCAACTCAGGACTGGCAAGACCAGACAGGAGGAGAAGGCAACTACACACACCACAAAACCAGCCTCACATAATGCTACCACTCCACTGAATCAAACACATAAACACACAAAGACATACTCGGAGGCTCTGAGTAAAAATTCACCTAAACAGCAGAGGCCTCCAAAGCAGACACCCAATCAACTGCTACCTCAAGACACCCCACAAGCAACACATAAACCACAAAAGCAGTGTGCAAAGCAGTCACAGCCCTTAAGGCCAAATACAACACCAAACATACTTGTCATAGGTGACTCCATAGTCAGACACACTGACGTCCCACTCACCAGGCTGAACAAGGAGAGGGTCACAGTAAGCTGCCTATCGGGCGCTAGAATCCGCCACATAACACAAGCACTGGTCACTCCACAGCAAGTACAAATATGACACAGTCATTGTCCATGCTGGTGTGAGCGACCTGAGGCGCACCTCCCTGGACTGCATGAAAAGAGACATAGAGGAGCTCTCTGATTATGTAGCCCAGGCAGGTATGACCCTAACCCTGAGCAGTATCCTTCCTTCACCAAGAATGATGCCACAATATAGAGACAAGATGATCAGCTTTAACAATTGGCTTAATGTCTGGTGTCATTCAAAGGGGATCCAGTGTCTGTCTGCCTGGGATGACATGCTTGACAAGCCACGCTGCTTCACAAGGGACGGCTTGCACCTGTCACCCCTGGGTTTCCGGATATTGGCTAAGGCTCTTGCCACCCCCATAGTGCCATTTTTAGGCAAGGCTCAAATTCTAAACCTACCACCCTAGAAAACAAAAATGGGAAGAAATTGAGGGTAATGCTGCTCAATGCCAGAAGTCTAAATCTCAAAATGCACGCACTCGAGGCCCTTCTCAGTATGGAGAACATCGATGTCTGTGCTGTAACTGAAACCTGGTTCAAGGCTCCTGAGAGCACCCCGGCACTATTAGGTTTTACCTCATATCATGCGTTCCGGCCCCAAAACCCGGACCACTCAACAAAAGGAGGGGGTGTATCCTTATTCATATAGGATACTCACACCTCCAGGTTGGTGGCTACGCATGATGCTTCGCAAACCATCCAGGTGCAACTAACAATAGGCAAAACTGCTCTACAAATTGTAGCATGCTACAGGCCACCCTCTCAAACTCAGGAACCCCACACAGCCTTCCTGAAGACACTGGAGGGTATAAATGTATCTCCAAACACCATCATATTGGGTGACTTCAACTACCCGAATATAGACTGGGAACATTACTCAAGCCCTAACTTTCTAGCCCAACGGTTCCTGGAGTTCATAAATTCAAATGCCATGGAACAGCTAGTCACTGTTCCCACGAGAGGAGAAAATATACTAGATCTCATTGTCACAAACATGGGGACAAAATGCTCCACACCGGAAGTATATCCCTCATTGGTGAGATCTGATCATAAACTAATCTCACTGGAAATCCACATCCCGCCCCCACCCCAAACAAGAGAGACCATAGTGAAGAACTTCTCTAAAGCAAACTTCACACTACTCAAGACTGGTGTGGTATCCTTCAAGGCCCCTGAGTCAGAGGAAACCACAACCCAAGCTGCGGAAGCCCTTACAAATGCCTTCTATGAACACCTCCAGGACTGCATGGCTCAGGCAATCCCAAATAAAACCAAGACTCTTTCCACAAAGGGCAAACGTCCAGTCTGGTGGACCCCAGCCATTAACAAACTTTACAATAAGAGGAGAAAGCTATTACATGATAGAACAAAATCCATAAAAGGGAAGTCACCCCTGATCATTATTAGTAAAAACATACGAGCACGCATAAAATCAACTAAGGCCAGTTTTGAGAGAAAAATTGCCATGGATTCAAAGGACAATCATAAGGCCTTTTCAGCTATGTTAGGAACCTGGGTGGAAACTCACAGATATGCTCAGAATTAGTCCAAAATGATACAAACTTCACTGTACCCACAGACATTGCCAACATACTGGCAGACTGGTTCAGTGCAAACTTCACCCTCTCCCCTAAAGGAGAGATAACTATCCCAGCCGAGTGTAGCCTCCCGGACATCTCAAATGCGCAGGTGAAAGCTGCTCTCTCTAAAGCTAAAAACACAGCATCAATGGGACTGGATGGTGTCCCCGGCTGTGTGCTACATGAGCTAAATGAGGAATTAAACCCGCACATAAGGCAGCTGTTTAATCTCAGCCTTACCACAGGATACGTGCCCAAGGAGTGGCGTACGGCAACTGTGGTCCCACTCCACAAAGGTGGCGCCTCTACAGACCCTGGTAATTACCGCCCCATAAGCTTAACAAGTCTAGTCTGCAAAGCTATGGAGAGGATCATAATGGAGCTCATAAACAAAGATATAGGGGACTTGCAGACATTGGACCCGACCCAGTTTGGCTTTGTCAAGGGAAGATCATGCCTTTTGAACTTGGTCGACTTCTTGAAATAGTCACCAAGGCCATTGATGAGGAAAGGCAGTCCATACAGCCTACCTTGACCTTGCAAAGGCTTTCGACACAATACCCCACTCGAGTATTGTAGAAAAACTTACCAGCTTAAATGTAAACCCATATGTCACAAGATGGGTTGCAAACTGGCTTAAGGACAGAACCCACAGGGTTAGAGTTGCTGGCGCTGTGTCAGACTCCAAGCCGGTCACAAGTGGTGTCCCACAGGGCTCGGTCCTTGGCCCCTATTGTTTGGCATCTACTTCTCAGAAGTACAGGCCAACATGGGAGGACTTTGGCTGACAAAGTTTGCAGATGACTGCAAACTGGGCCATAGTGGAAAGTGCATGGGACACTGATATCCTCCAGAAGTGACTCACGGAAACAGAAAGCTGGTGCCAGAGCCATGGCCTGAAGTTAAACGCCAAAAATGTATAGTCATACCCTTCGGGAAAAACAAGGTAACCCCAAGCTACCATATAGGTGGCAATCCACTAAGCACAGAAGAGGTTATCAGGGACCTGGGGACCCAGGTTGACAGTGGCCTTTCTTTTGACACTCACATTGCTAAAGTGGTTAGAAAGACCTTCTACATTGCCCACCTGATCATGAAGGGATTCACATCCAGATCTAGTGAGGTCATTGTTCCCCTGTACTCTTCACTTATCAGACCAATGATCGAGTACAATGCCCCATTCGGGATGTATCTCACCCGACATCTGCAGCAATTGGAGAGACCCCAAAAGTTCCTCACCAAAAGGATAAAGGGACTCCAAAATCTGTCATATGCTGCCAGATTGAAGAAACTCCAGCTCTATTCAGTCGCATACCGTCTGCTCAGAGGTGACATGTGCCTGACATACAAGGCCATGTCCAACCCGGAATTAATGGACATGCTCCACCTCAAAAATCCAAATCCACCAAAACCACTAGAGCAAGCGACTTAAACCTTAGCACGGATATAAATAGGACGTGCTGGAGGGATAGATTTATCACTCAGAGACTCCCTATGCTGTGGAATAAAATCCCGGTCCATGTGAGGCAGAGCACCTCGCTGACTCTGTTCAAGAGAAATCTAGACCTGTGGATGGGAGATCGAGGTTTACCCGGGAATCATCTCTGAGTCACTGCTGGACAGAGGCACAACAAACTAATGGGCACAGTATTTTTTCATATAAGGGGTGGCGTAAGCCACAATAATTTGGGCTAGGCTTATAAATGCCTTAGGGCAGATAGCCTAGTATAAACCTATGAACCTATGAACCTATATATATATATATATATATATATATATATATATATATATATATATATATACACATATATATATATATATATATATATATATATATATAGATATATATATATATATATATATATATATATATATAGATATATATATATATATATATATATATATATATATATATATATATATACCCCTGTTATAGTAGTGAAGTTGAAATGAAAATGTGATACTTACTGTAGAACTTAGAACTTTGGTCTCTGTGCCTAGATTTCTGAAACCCACTGAATCCCCCTCTCTTCCTCTGCAAACCATTTTATCTTATCTATTTCTGCATTGTTCTCCAGAGTAGAATTTGCCAGTCATGAAGGTTAGTTCATCCCCCAACTCCATCCAGATGTCTTTTTTTCTCCCTGGGGCCACTGGCTGCACTTTCCAGATTTTGTAAGTATGATGCCTGCAGAAGGATAAGGAAAACTTTGGTCTCCTTTTCTTGACAGCTTAGAGTACAACCTTGAGCTTTCATGGAGTTCATGTTACTTTTGCCATGTTTAAAGGACTACTACGGGAAAGTAATTAAAACAGATATATTTTTAATTTTTCCTTAAGTTTGGCTCACTGCAAACCACTATTTACCAGATAGAAGTAGTCACTACTAATTTTATTCTCTTTGTACCCCTGACTGCCCTACTGTGGGCAGACATCCTGATGAGAGTTAGATTTATTCACAGGAAAATCTTCCCCATAATACATTGCAAGTCCACTGTATTTGAGATTACAGTGCCCATAGCTGGACTGTCACATTACTGTTCCATTCACTTAGAATGGAAGAACAGACAAGAGCAGCTATTTTTCAGAGCCCTCAGTAAAAGTATAATTCACTGTCATGCAGTGCCTCTTACAAATTTGTTTGCTGCTGGTGTGTTACACAAAAAAAGCTTCCAGAAATAGCAGCTCTTTGCTGAGATAACAGCCTCCTTTAGACATTTAACGTTGATCTGCTTCAGTTCCTTCTAAAGTTACTCCTCCCATGTTCCAACCCCCTGCTAGCAAGAATATCACATTTGCCACCTTCAAGGTTCAGCTAGTTCAGTCAACTTTGCATGACATTACACATCAAACAGATTTGCTTGCAGTCTGCCTAGTGTACCTCTAAAAGTGTTCCCTCATATCTCTCTCTCCTTACCCCTATCACCTGAATAGCACTTTTAAAGTAAATCAGGTTCAAAAATGCTTTTAGCAATCCTTGATATAGAGGTGTTTGAGTATTCCTCTAAACATGCCTGTAACAGACACAGATTACAATTCATCTTGGCCATTGACAGATTGGACTCTCCCTCTGCAAATAATATACTACTCAAAGAATATGCATATCTGCCTTACACAGAATTTCAGTCTTCTGCCTTTTTATCCCTTATGCATGCTACTGATGTCTCCTTATATTTGTGTGTAGTACTGTTATTCTCTGTACATACTTATTGGTGGTGTTATTTTTAGTTAACTTAAAGTATTACTTCCTTCATGCAATGCAGTGCCTGCTCTCACTGTTGTGAACAGTGTGCATACTGTTCTTCCTCAGTCTCAATACTGTCATCCATTGCAAGCTGCCAGTACACGTTTCTCTGTTCACTGATACGCAAAATTTCACACATTTCCTCAAGAAGCTGGATAAACCAGACTGCCTCCAACAATATGTTTCCTACTACAGCCATTTTTTTATGTATCTGTGACTGTGGCATTTCTATAAATACATGAATACACTTCTTATAGCAGGGATCAAGCTTGAAAGGACATTTAGCCATGAACATCAACAAAGCAAATGTGATTACAGCATTTAAGTAGGATTATACATTTTATTTATTTTTATTTTACATTTGTTAACCGGGGGTGTCTGACTGAGCCGAAAAGGCCCTTTTTCAGCAGAGGCCCAGGGAGAAAAGCTCCACAAAGAAAAATTGCAGACACATTTAGTTATTTAGACATAATCAGTATACACACAAATTACAAGAGACATGTTTTTACAGTGGTATGCGGCACAAACAGTTACAGTGGAGAGAACAATCAAAAAAGATATTAATTTTAAAAAATAAACATGTGTTGGCTCTTATCATGCCATGTGCCAGACAGAGTTCTTGAATAAACATCAACTCATATGTACCACAGGGATAGAATA
>NC_056736.1:383673397-383690897 GCF_019279795.1 Protopterus annectens
AACCCCTACCTAACTATGTTATGACACTACAGACGGACGCATTAGCACAGCGCGCTATTCGGATTACTGAGAGAATCCTTTTCTCCAATATACTTATAGGGTGCTGACATCATCAGAGTCTAGAAAGTGGAATGATCATCCTCTGGTGTGTTTTCCCAGTTGCCAAAAGGGATGTTGCGTTCATACACACTTACACACACACACTCACCCCCCTTCACACACACTTGCCACCTGTTGGATGCAAACCCCTACCTAACTATGTTATGACACTACAGACAGATGCATTAGCATGGCGCGCTATTCGGATTACTGAGGGAATCCTTTTCTCCAATATACTTATAGGGTGCTTACATGATCAGTGTCTAGAAAGGGGGATGAGCATCCTCTGGTGTGTTTTCACATTTGCTAGGGGTAACATTTGGACCAAGTGTGTGAGCATGCCCAGTTCAGCCTTCCTGTGGCATGTTGTGTGAAAGATGTCTCATTTATCTAAGTGTGTGAGCATGCCCAGTGTGGGCTTTACATATGTTGAACTCTGCAGCCCATCACATTTGTGGATGAGTGTGACCTTCAACAAATACCTCCAGTTTATGGTTGTGTGTTCTGTGCCATGTTGTGTAGTTACTGTCCGAATGCTTTTTGTGTGAACAAAACAGGAGTATACTGTGCCTGCAGGTTTTGCATGGGATACTTTGCACACAATTGTCAACATCCGTTCATACTGACCTAACACTGTAGCACTGTCTAGTGTAGTGTTTCAGTACTTTCACTGTGGTGGTCAGTATCCTGGGCTTTAGTCCTATCACTGCTTTACATTTCCATAGTGTGCACAACAGCCTGGTTAGGGTCCAGTTGTGCACATCTGCACAAAGGCAGTGCCTCTACAGACCCTGTTAATTGCTGCCCCATAAGCTTAACAAGTGTAGTCTGCAAATCTATGGAGAGGATCATAATTGAGCTCATAAACAAAGATATAGGGGACATGCAGACATTGTACCCATCCCATTTTGGCTTGGTCAGGGCAGATCATGCCTTTTGTACTGGTTTGACATCTTCAAATTGGTCACTTAGGCCATTGTTGGGGAAAGGCAGTCCATACAGCCTACCTTGGCCTTGCAACACTTTCAACACAATACCCCACTCAGGTATTGTGGAAAACCCTAACAACTGAAATGTAAACCCATATGTCACAAGATGGGTTGCAAACTGGCTTAAGGACGGGACCCACAGGGTTAGAGTTGCTGGCACTATGTTAGACTCCAGGCTGGTCACAGGTGGTGTCACACAGGGCTCAGTCCTTGGCCCCATTGTTTGTCATGTACTTCCCAGAAGTACAGGCCAACATGGGAGGACTTTGGATGACAATGTTAGCAGATAACTGCACACTGGGCACCATAGTGGACAGTGCATCACACACAGATATCCTTCAGAAGGGACTCACAGTAACTGATAGCTGGTGCCAGGGCCATGGCCTGAAGTCAAAGTGCACAACATGTGTAGACATACCCTTCAGGAAAAGCAAGGTGACCCCAAGCTACCATATAGGTGGCAATCCTCTAAGCACAGAGGAGGTTATCATGGACCTGGGGACCCAGGTTGACAGTCGCCATTCTTCTGAGACTCACATTGCTAAAGTGGCTAGGAAGACCTTCTACATTGCCCACCTGATCAGGATGGGATTCACATCCAGATCTAGTGGGTCATTGTTCCCTGTACTCTTCACTTATCAGACCAGTGATCGAGTCGAATGCCCTATTCTGGCTGTATCTCACCCAACATCTGCAGCAATTGGAGACACCCTGACTGTCCCCCACCTAAAGGATCTAGGAACCCCAACAGCTGTCATATGCTGCCAGATTGAAGACACTCACACTCTATTCACTCACATACCGTCTGCTTAGAGGTGACATGTGCCTGACATGCGAGGCCATGTCCAAACAGAGATTAATGGACATGCTCCACCTCAGACTCAGAAGATCCACCTGAACCACTAGTGCAGGTGACTTACACCTTAGCAGGGATGTATGTTGGACATGTTGGAGGGATGGAGTTATCACCGGAGACTCCTATGCTGTGGAATACAATCCTGGTCCATTTGAGGCAGAGCACCTTGCTGGCTGTGTTCAAGAGGTATCTTGACCTAATGCTAGTCGGAGAATGTGTTTGTCCATCAACACATTGTAAGCGTAGTTTGCCATGTCATATGTCTTGTTTAGTATACTGTGCCTCTGTCTACCTGTGACATAACATTGATACCCAGGGTAAACCTCCCATCTCCCATCCACTCATTAGGATTCCTGTTGAGGGACTCAACCAGTGTCTCTATGGACAACCTGTACTGGTAGTTTACTCATGTGTGGGGTGGCTTCTGTGTTTTGGATAATGCAGTACAGCCTGTCCTATATATGTCAGTGCTGGGGTTCAGGTCCCTCATGTGCATAGCTCCCTGCCATTCAGATTGTACAAGGTGCAGCATGTGCATTGATTCCAGCTTGGACATGGCTTTCTACATCAGGCACAGCTTGCATCTGGGTGGACACCATGGCAGTGTGTGGAGCTGCACTCTGTTTAATCAGACTACACATTACATGTGTTCCAGCTCTGTCATACTCCTGGTGAGGTACTGTTGTGGACTTTACAGGTGCTGGATGTGTGTGCATGAGGTACACCCACAGGGGCTGTTGTGGTCATTTCTAATGCTGATGAAAGATAACTGCAGAACCAGAATGACCTCGCCTTAGCTAGATGTCAGACAGCATGGACCATACAATCACAACTGAAAACAGGACCCTCTCCACAAAGGGAAAGTGTCCTGTCTGGTGGACCCCAGCCATAAACAAACTGTATGACAGATGAGGGTTACTAATGCAAGACAGAGCTACATCTCCAAAAGGGAAGACAGCTGTGATCAGCACTAGTAGAAAGCTACATTATCTCATAAAGACATGCAAGGTCAACTTGGGGACATAAATCACCAAAGACAATGAAGGTAACACCTGGTTGTGAACCCTCGGATATGCTCAGAGTTGGTACACAACAACATATATTCCAGTGACCTGACAGATATTGGCAACATTCCGGACAGCTTCAGTGCGATTTACCCTCCCTCACCCCCAAAACAAGATAGTTATCACTGCTGTATGTAACCTCACTGTCATCTTGGATGTCCATGTGAGAGCCACACTCAGCAAAGACAAGTACACAGCATCCATGGGACCTGCTGGTATCTCCAGTTGCATGCTATGTGAACTCCAGAAGGGCTGGACCCATATATACAACTGCTATTTAACCTTAGTCTTGCTACAGGATATGTACCTGAACACTGGCATACGGCAACAGTGGTCCCACTACACAAGGGAGATGCCTCCACAGACCATGGCAACTACCACCACACAGGCTTAACCAGCCTTGTCTGCAAAGATATGGGAGGAGTCATGGAGCTCTTACACAGACACATTACTGACCTACAGACCCTTGTTCCCACCTAGTTCAGCTTTGTACAGGGCAGATCCTGCCTTTTGCACCTTTGCACCCGAAAAGTACCTACCATGAAGATCAGGGTTCTTCAACACATGTCATATGCTTCCAGAATAGAGGAAGTCCAGCTTTGTTCAGTGTCATACCGCATACTTACAGGTGACCTATGCCTGACATACAAGACCATGTCCAATCAGGATTTGGTGGACATGCTCCACTGCAAGCAATCCAAATCCACCAGAGCCATGAGAGCTGAGTATTTGAACCTCAGCACATACATGTATAGGACATGCTGGAGGGACAGAGTCATAACTCAGAGGCATCTCACACTCTAGCAGAGTATCCCAGTTCATGTTTGACAGAGTCCCTCACTGACTCTCTTCAGGAGACATCTGGACAACTGCATATGAGACGGAGGCACAGACTAGACAGAGACACAGTCATGTTATTCAATTACGTAAGGGGGTCATAATGTGTCACTACTAAGTCAGAGGCACAATATTCAGAATCTATTCTGTACACTTATTACCACTATAAGGGGTGGCAATAGCCACATCACTATGGCTAGGCTTATACATGCACTAGGGCAGATAGCCTAGTAGTACACTATGACACTATGAAACACCGGTGTATGTGTAGCTATTGTCAATCAAACAGTATGATGTGGCTTGGGGGGCTTGATATCTCCCTGTATTCCAACATTGTTTTGTCTATTCCTTCTAGCATGTCTAGGGATCAGTTGCTAGTGTCCTCTCCTGCTCAGCTGGTGAACCTGGGAATATTGAGGCACTGTTACAGTTGCCACATGTACACTGACAACCCTCTCCTTCTGCCATAAAACACACATACATGTGAGAGATGCAACTATATAGCCAAAGTGGAGGCTGAGCTCTCTCAACATAGGACTAGCAAGACCAGAGAGAGGGTGAAGGTAACCACACACACATCTTTAATCCAGTCTCACATGGCACTGTCACAACTTAAGATCATACACATAGACACACAGAGACACTCTCGGAGGCTCTGATCAGAAGTTTACCAGAATGGCGGTGGCCACCACAGCAGACACTCACACAACTGCCTCCACAGGGCACAGCACATGCAACACATTGACCACAGAGTCGGTGTGCCAAACAGTCACAGCCCTTAAGGCCAAACACAATGCCAGACACACTTGTCATAGGTGACTCCATAGTCAGACACACTGATGTCCCACTCACCAGATCAGGTACAGAGGAGGTCACAGTAAGCTGCCTATTGGGCACTGGAATCCACCACATAATGCAAGCACTCAGGTTACTAAACTGCAAGTACAGGTCTGACCCAGTCATAATCCATGCTGGTGTGAACGACCTGAGATGTACCTCCCTGGACTACATGGAAAGAGACATAGAGGATCCCTCTGATTATGTAGGCCAGGCAGGTATGACCCTGACCTTCGGCAGTATCCTACCTTCACCAAGTATGATGCCACATAAACAGAGACAAGATGATCAGCTGTAGTATTTTGCTTAGACTATGGTGTCATTCTAAGGGGGTCCAATGTCTGTCTGCCTGGGATGACATGCTGGACAGGCCACGGTGATTTGCAAGGGATGGCTTGCACCTGTCACCCCTGGGCTTCCGGATTTCAGATGATGCTCTTGCCACCCTCATTGTGCCTTTTTTATGCAAGATTCCGATTCTACACCTACCACCCTAGAACACAGTAAAGGAAAGACACTAAGGCTAATGCTGCTCAATGCCCAAGATCTCAACCTCAAGCTGCACACACTCTATGCCCTTCTCAGTATGTAGCACATTGATGTCTGTGCTGTGCCTGAAACCTGGTTCACAGCTTCTGACAGCACCCCGGCACTATCGGGTGTTACCTCATATCATGCATTCCGGCACCAGCATCCCGACAACACCAAGAAGGATGGTGGGTGTCCATATTCATCAAGGACACCCTCACCTCATGGTTGGTGGCAACACACGATGCATCGGAGACCATCCAGGTGCCAGTGACCGTAGGCAAGACTGCTCTGCAGTTTGTAGCATGTTACATGCAACCCGCTCAAACTCAGGTACCTCACACAGCTATCCTGCAAACACTGAAGGGGATAAATGTATCTCCAAACACCATCCTACTGGGTGATTCCAACTATCCACATATAGACTGGGATCACTAATCATGCCACAACACTCTAACACAAAGGTTCCAAGAGTTCATACACTGAAATGCCATGGAACAACTGGTCCCAATCCCCTCAAGTGGAGGCAACATACTAGAACACATCATCACAAACATGGGGTCACACTGTTCAACACCAGACGTATACCCATCATTGGTGAGATCAGATCATGGACTACTCTCAGTGGGAGTCCACATCCCACCCACACCCCAGATGGGAAAAGAAACGGTGAAGACCTTCTCAAATGCCGACTTCACATTTCTGAGGACTGGTGTGGTCTCTTTCAAGGCCCCCAGGCCAGCGGACACCATTACCCAAGCCACTGTATCACTTAGAAATGCCTTCTACCAGCACCTCCAGGACTGCATGGTTCAGGCAATCCCAAATAATAATGACTCTTTGTACCACAGGCAAGCATCCAGTCTGGTGGACCCTAGCCATAAACAAGCTGTACAACACAAGGAAGGAGCTACTACAAGATAGAGCGTAATCCGTAGGGGGGAAGACACCCCTGCTCATTGTGAGTAAAACACTGGGTTCCCCCATACAATCATCCGAGGCATGTTTTGAGAGTAAACCCACTCAGGACTCCAGGGACAATCATGAGGCCTTTTTTACCTATGTTTGAAACCTGGGAGGAAACTCCCAGATATGCTCAGACTTAGTTCAGAATGATGTTGATATCACTGCACCTACAGACATTGGCAACATACTGGCTGACAGGTTCAGTGCAGTGGGGGGGTATGTACACCAGAGGATTGTAGCCCCCCAAACATCTCCACTGCTGGGGTGGGAACTGCTCAATCCAAGGCAGACAACACTTTATCCATGGGACCAGATGGTGTCCAGAGTTGTGTGCTCCATGAACTCAATGAGTAATTACACCCGCAGTTATAGCAGCTGTTTAATCTTAGCCTCACCTCAGGATATGTTCCCAAGGAGTGGCATACAGCAATGGTGGACCCACTTCACAAAGGAGGTGCCTCCACCAACCCCAGAAACTACCATCCCATCAGCTTGACAAGCCTGTTCTGCTAAGCTATGGAGAGGATCATAATGGGAATTCTAAATGAAGACATAGGGGACTTGCAGACATTGGATCCAATCCAGTTTGGCTTTATCAAGGGCAGATCATGCCTTTTAAACTTGGTTGACTTTTTCAAAACACTCACCCAGGCCATTGACGCGGGCAAGGCAGTCCACACAGCCTACCTTGACCTGGCAAAGGCTTTCGACACAATACCCCACTCAGGTATCATTGAAAACATCACCAGCTTAATTGTGAACCCATACATCACAGCATGGGTTGCAAACTGCCTAAGTGACGGAACACACAGGGTCAAAGTTGCTGGTGCCAGTTCACACTCCAGAGCTGTCACAAGTGGTGTCCCACAGGGCTCAGTCCTGGGCCCACATTTGTTCAGTATCTACTTTTCAGAAGTACGAGCAAACACAGGAGGATTATGGCTGACAAAGTTTGAAGATGACTGCAAACTGGGAAGCATAGTTGGAAACCCATCTGACACAGACATCCTTCAGAAGGGTCTCATAGACACAGATAACTGGTGCCACGGCCATGGCCTTACATTAAACACTAAACAATGCATAGCCATACCCTTCAGGAAGAACAAGGTTACCACTACTTCCCATCTAGGTGGCAATCCTCTAAGCACAACGTAGGTTATCAGGGACCTGGGCACCCAGGTTGACAGTGACCTTTGTTTGACACTCACATTGCCAGGGTAGTTTGGAAGGCCTTCTACATTGACCACCTCATCATGCAATGATTCACATCTAGATCAAGGGAGGTCATCGTTCCCCTGTACTCATCACTCATCACACCAATGATTGCATACAATGCCCCATTCAGATTGGATGGGCCCACAAATTCCTCGACAGGAGGTGATAGGGTCTCAAACATATTTCTTATGCTGCCCGACTGAAGGAATTCCAGCTGTATTCAGTCGCTTACTGACTGCTCAGAGGTGACCTGTGCCTGACATACAAGGCTATGTCCAACCCAGAATTAATGAACATGCTTCACCTCAAGACCTCTACATCCATCAGAACTACAAGGGCAGGAGACCTAAACCTCAACACAGATATTAATAGGATGTGCTGGAGGGACAGATTCATCACCCAGAGAGTCCATATGCTTTGGAACAACATCCTGGTACATGTGAGGCTGAGCACCTCACTGGCTTTGTTCAAGTGAGATCTTGACCAATGGATGGGAGATTGCAGGTATACCCCAGGGATAACCTCAGTATCACTGCTTGACAGAGGCACAGCAAAATAATGGGCATATTATCCATCAACTTGCAGGGGTGGCAGAAGCCACAAAACTCTGGGCTAGGCTTATTAATGCCCTAGGGCAGATAGCCTAGTATGAACCTATGAACTAATGGACATAGGCCTGGGGCAGTTCCTGCTATTAGGACAGTGGTCTGCAGCAGGCTATATAGTAGTAGTCGGTTTTAGTCATTGGCTTTTGACCATGGCTATTCCATGTTGCTTCTTGTTGTGGTACAAACATGGGTGTGTGGTTATCCATGCTATTTATTGCTAGTCACCCTCATTTTGTATCTTGTTCCATGTTTTTGCACATGTACATCACTGTATGATGTGCAGCTGTTTCCGCAGGGTCATATGCATGGATATGGATGTTAGTTGGGGTCCTCAGGTGTGCATATGGTACATGATATTACATTACTTAACACATGGCATTCATGACTCAGGTGGTGCTGCAGGGCCACCTCTGTCGGATACACATACTACACTCCCTGTACGTTTGGAAGCAGGTTGTGTCATGTTAGGCATCCCTGTTACTGTATGAGTGAGTCAGAGCGGGTATCAGTCCCAGTGTTCCTACTGACCAAGCGTATGTGCTATGCGTTGCCTCTTTGCCAAGGCCAGGGCATACTGGGCACGCCTCCTTCTGCCTACTGGGACAAGGTCAGGTTGTTCCTCCTCCGAGTCACCCCTGCCTGTGGTGGCCTTGGCAATGGTGGGGGGATGTTTGGCCCAGCCCTGTGCTGGTCCTGCTGCAGCTGTTTCCGCAGGATCATATTATGTAGCATAGCACATATCATGATCATTTGGGTACATGTAGTTGGTGTGTACTGCAAAGCTCCACCAGATGTGTCCAGACACCGGAACCGTGACTTGAGCAGCCCAAACACATGCTCTATGATATTACGTGTTTGTGTGTGTGCCTCATTATGGCGTTCCTGTTCAGGTGTGTGTGCATTTCTGATGGGTGTCATCAGCCACGGCTCAAGTGCCTAACCTGCATCCCCCACTAGGTGTCCGTGTGGGAAGTCCCCATTGGCAAATGATTGGTACAGCTGCGTCAGATGCCAAATGTGGGAATCGTGGTAGCTCCCAGGGCAGCCAGCACACACATTCATTATTATGCCCTGGGCATCACACATGACCTGGCAGTTGATGGAGGGGTATCCCTTGCGGTTAATGTAGACTCTACCCCGCTCACCGGCTGGTGCTTTGATGCGTATGTGCGTGCAGTCTATTGCACCCAGCACCTCAGGGTATCCCGCTATTTGCTGGAAGAGACGCATATTGCTGGCCACAACCTCACGGTCATTAGGGACATATATATGATCACTGACATGTGGTGACATGGCATCCAGGAACTGGTGCAGTACCCTGGAGGCTGATGCCTGTGATATCCCCATCATATCGCCAGTTGGTCTCTGGAAGGTACCTGTTGCTAGTATTCTTAGGCCAACACATACCTTGGTTTCCACTGGGATGGGTACCCTCTGTTGGTTCTGTGTGTGAGGCGTGGCCTGCACAGCTCAACAATCTGCTGCAGGAGCTCTCTGTCCACTCTATAGCGCTCTACTATCTCCAGCTCATGTAACCCATGGTAGGTGACCCTGGGCCTGTATACTCTTCTCCTTCTCCTCACTCTGGGTTGTCTGTCAGCATCTGCATTATCACCACCCTCAGCAATTCGCCTATGTCTGATTCTAACAGCTATGGCAGCCCCTAGCATTTCTGCTCTGAGTTCAGCTTTTTCAGTTTTCAATTCTGATAGCTTACTTTCTTGCAGTATCTGTTGTGAGAAACAGCCTGCACTGCTCTTTGCAGTGTTTTAAGTGCTGGGTTGGGCTTCTAGTCTGTCTGCATAATTGCCTGCTTCCAATTGTTTCCACCAATTAACTCCAGCAGTATTCCCTGGCAGTTTCCCTGTATTTTGGTTGTTTCCTGTTTCCTCTCTGTTTCCTGAAGGGGAGCAATGTGCACACCAGCTTAAACACGCTCACAGTCACTTAAACGCGCGTACACATCCCTACACGGTGTTACACACGCGCACACATCCTTACACGGTGTTAGCTAGGCTGATTCATGCTAAAACGCGTGCACACTGCCTTCAACATGTGCACGCCCGCGCAAACCGTTGTAAGCAGTTTGCAACACGCTCCCACATGTTGAACCTGCCTTACACGCGTGCACACGCGCGCATGCACATATATCAAGAAACTTTGAGTGTAGGGATAGCGTATACCCTCAATTTCTTGACTTTCCTAGTGTTCTGTTGAGACACACCTCCCTCCCTGATGTCTGTCTGTCATCTGTTACCTTACATTGCCCTCCAATCTGGTACATTTCTTTCTATCCTTCCCCCCCGTGATGTCACCTACCTCTTACTCTGTTCCTCCCCCTTCTCTAAGTCTTACACTACTCAGAAAGTGCTCATTACCTATGTGGCAGTGTGATTCAGTATTGTAACCCTCATTTACATGGGATTGCCTAGTAATGACTAGTTACATGTCTTACACGGAGCTTCCCCCCCTTGACAACCACTAAACGGAGGCCATATTGTTTTTGGTCTGCAAGTCCCTCCATTGACATTTCATGTAATACATAAATCCCACAATTGTGGGTTTATAAGCTTCGGTTTTCAGTTTGCGCGGGTGTGCGCTGCAGTTAAACACATAAATCCCGTGAAAAAAAAAAAAGTTATATAACTTAATTTTGCAACACTTTTTCCTGCCAATGGCCACATATTTGGCCATTGGCATGCTTAATTAAACATATGCACCCTTTATTTGGAGCTGACATAGCTCCGTTTTTAATTTTGCAGAAATGTACTCAGTTGTCAGCTGAGTACATTTCTGCAGCTAACACGTCCATTACACGGACTGGTTTCTGCTTCGTGGATCGCTCAAATACCTCATTTGCATATCTTTGAGCTGCAAATGAGGTATTGAGCATTTGACGCCAGTCCGTGTAAGAGACGTGTTAGCTGTCTCTTACATGGAGATTTGGGCTGTTCCTGAATCAGGAGGCTTACACGGAGGCTTACACTACTCTTGAACTCCGTGTAAGCCTTCCTGAATCTGGCCCAATGTTTCAACTGTCATCAAAATACCTTATTTCCATCTTGAGACAACAACCCAGATCAGACTTCTAATGAAATGTTTGGACTAAGTGACAGTAGTTCAGGCATTCATTACTTTATATTGGAAATACTGCAATACTTCCTGCCTTGGGCTTAGAGACAGTGTCCTGGCACATTTACAAAGGATGCAACATTTTGTTGATTATTGACTAAAACTTCCTAAACCAGTCATGTTGCACTGATGCTGTGTGATCTGCATTGACTACCAATTGCAACTAAATCTTTTTTAAGTCTTGACTTTCACCTATTTTGCCATTCACAATCTGGCACATGCTTATGTAAATGAGTTGCTTAGACCCTATACCATAGCTAGGCAACTTAGGCCACTAGATAAAAGACTGCTGGTGGTTCCATGGACCACTTTGGAGACATCTGACAGGTTATCTTTTGCCTACTTAGGCCTAATCCTTTTGAACCATCATTCTTCCCTAAATCAAGAATGCTGTTCTGACTAATCTTTTAGTAGGTAGTAGTAGTAGGTGTCTAAAGTGCCACCTCTTTAGGAGCTCTCAATTTTTAATCATAAATTATTTTATGTTTTTAAAACTTCTTGGAGTTTTTGATTTTTCAGTTTTTAACATGTTGTTCTACCCTTTTTTAAAATGCCTGCAGTTTAGACATTTAAATATTCATAGGTTCATACGTTCATAGGTGTTTACTACGCTAATGACTACAGGGGCCTTTTTAAGCCTAGCCATGCATACCAAATCTCTGACAAGTTCTGATACCCTTGATAAGTGTAAGCATGGGCCTGGAAGATGAACCATTTATAGGTTACCTGTTTGCATCAAAGACATAGGTGCCAAACCAGGGATGAATTTATGGTTTCCCATCCAATTGTCCACGTTGCACTTGAATTGGATTATGGAGGAACTCTGCTTCACATGGATGGGGAGCCTGTTCCATAGGTGGGTTAGTCCCTGGGATACATATTACTTGTTTGTGACAAACCTTTTGACTACTAAGCAGAAGGGTAAAAAAACTTTTCTTCCTTTTATTTACCACTTCTATCATAACCTCATTGATCAAACTCAGGTGATAGCCCCTTTTTAAGAAACATACCCTTCAAGCAATCACATTCATCCAAGAAACTGTCAAACAAGCTCACCATATGAGCAGCCCTTGCAAACTGTCCCTTTACTACTGCTTTTTTCTGCTTGAAGGGGTGTGCACTTTCATAATGTAGGAAACTATTGGAATAGTTGGAATAGCAACCAGGGGCAACGTGGTTATCATGTGCATCACCAGAATTGGAGAGGCAGGAACAGGGGGAGAGGGAGGGGGGATGGGAACAATTGGAGGGGCAGGCCTTGAATGTTATTTGTAATCAACACCTTGATTTTAAGATATATAATTACAGCTCAGCGAATATTGATCAAGGTTGGGCTGATTTGTTGGAAAGGGGTATGACTTTTGTGCCCACTAATAAGGCAAATGTTAGTGATGTTTTGCTGCATTTTAAGATTTTTATTAGGAAGCTTAACTGTGCTTTATTTTTTTAGAAATGGAAATGTTAGGCTTCTGTCTAACAACAGTTTAAAAAGACTGAGTATTTTTGTTCCCTCGATGCACCTGAGGGTAGCCTTGTTGAAAAATGTGCAAAGTTGAATTTAGGGAATATTTGAAGGCTGTTAATTATGGCACTCAGGCTTCCAATTAAAGTAAGGTTGAGACTGAGTTGTTGAAAGTCATTTTAAATAATAAACAATTAAGAGTGATGAAGCCTGATAAGGGGAGAGGACTAGTTGTCATGCATGTGGATGATTATATTAATAGGATGATGGCTGTGCTATTTACCGATACATATGAGGAAGTATCGCTCAATGATATGAATATAGCCTTCAGGAAAATTGATCTTCTTCTAGATGAGCTTGTGTTGAACAACGTCATCACATTGGATGACTTTAAGTATGTATCTGTGTCCTCTCCCAAAATCCCAACTATTTTTGCCATACCTAAGGTGCACAAGGACGTAACAAATCCACCATTACATCCTATAGTTGATGGTAGGACATCTAAGACGTATTGTTTGGTGAAATTTATTGACTATCATACACAGGATATTTTTAAGGAAAGCAGTTGCATTCTTAAAGATTCATGGGATTTCCTGATGAAAATCTGGAATGTTGAGTTTGATGAATCTTTGGTATTTGTCACTTTTGATATGCAGGACCTCTACTCAGTCATACCTCATGAGCTTGATGTCACATGGTTTTATGAATATTTATGCTGTCATGTAAAAATGAATGTGGACAAAGCATATGTGCTTAGATGTTTCATGGAATTGGTGTTGAAAAATAACCTTTTTATATTTGAAAATCACATTTTTAAGCAAAAAAACTGGGGTGGCTATGGGGGCTATTTGTGCCCCCAAGTTTGCCAATGCTGTATTGGCCCACTGGGAGATGAACTTTATTTTAAATTCTGTATTTAGGTATTGTTGGTTTTATTATGGTGGGTACCTAGATGATTTAATTTTCATTTGGAAGGACAGCTTGGATAAACTTAAGAGTTTTTGAATATGTTAATAAGATCACTATTTTCTTTAAGTTCACCTGTAATATTTAACAGGATGAGGTGAATGTTTTAGATGTTACCTTCAGGAAGAATCGTGAAGAAAAGGTTTTTGAATTTAACATATTTAGGAAGCCTACCTATGCTAACACCCTTCTCAATTTTGGTAGTATGCACCCCCATCATCAAAAAAAGTCCTTGGTCAAAGGCCAATATGTCCATTTGGCAAGGATGATTTTGGATGATGTTGATTTTAGAAGAGAATGTGAGGTACTTAAGTCTATGTTCATGATGAGGGGGTACCCTGAGGAGTTTGTATTAGACATCCTTAGTAAAGTTTGTACTAAAATGGCCACAGGACATTCTACTCCTCTTTTAAAAGGTGGGAACCTCAATGTGCATCAAAACATTGGAGAAGGGGGTGGTTTTGATAGACATTGGTACATACCTATAAGACTGATTTTCCTGAGCTTACTAGCATAATGAAAAGAAATTGGAGAGTGTTTTGTCTGGATAATGAATATAAAGAGGTAGTGGGGGAACACTGAGAATTGTATATAAAAATAATTTTTGTTTTAAAAATTTATTAGAAAGGGGTCCATCTAGAAGAAATGAAGGTTACAAGAGGAATGTAGCCATTGTAGGCAATGTTCTCTTATTATGGAAGATGAAGTCTTTTTTGTAGATGGTTTTGGAAGGGTGAGACCTAGAAAAAAGTGGTTTTGCAGCAGCAAAGGTGTGGTTTATTTAGCTTTGTGTCAGAGGCACTGTGCAATCTATGTTGGTAAAACTAAATTAAGCTTGAGAAAGAATTTACCAACTTGTTTATGATACTGGAAAAACGGATGAACGGAATGCATTATTTTAGTACATTAAAAATAACACACAACATGGGTTTAGATTTGTTGCTATAGACCAAGTAGATCTTGGTGAAAGAGGGGATCCTTGTGATGAGTTTCTTGAGTTCATGGAACTCAAATGGCAGTTGAAACTCAATGCAACAACTACTCCAGGTCTTAATGAAGCCTTGTCTACAAGTAGCTTCCTGCAATTGAAAGCGGCATATTTTTTATAATGAAGTAATTTGCAGGTGTTCAAATGTATGATGTTTATTTTACTGATGTATCTATAATATATATACATTTATTTTATGATTGTGTTTTTTACAACATACACATATAGTATATAGCTTGCAATGCTTAAACAAAGGGGACCATTGTAAAAATGTATTCTCCCACTGCAACATTACGATATTGAATAAGATTTTCTGGTACACAAGGTACCTGGATGATATCTTTGTAATTTGGAAGGGTAATAAAGAATCAGCCCTTGAATTTGTTGAAAATCAATGAAAGCATGTCCTTTTTGGAGTTTACTTTTCAGTTTGACACCACCTCCATTACATTTTTGAATGTGCATTTGATGAAAGACACAATTAATAACAGGTACCTTGGAAAAATCTATAGAAAACCCACTTATTCAAATACATTTCTCCACTATGATAGCACCCACCCCTTCCATCAGAGAAAAGCCGTTGTTAAAGGCAAATTGGTAGGGCGGCTAAGATGACATCTTTATGGGAAGATTTTACATCTGAATGTGAAGTAATGAAGGGGGTGTTCCTTAAGAGAGGTTACCCTTTACCCTTACTAGAAGAACTCATCCTTGAAGTACATACTAAAAGGTTGAATGGGTACTACAAACCCATTTTGGGTAAAGGGGTATATGGGTTTGACCAGGTTGAGTCTTCACTTGTGACAACTGACTATCAAGAGGTTAATTTCCCACATAAAACTAGCTTTATTATTACATACTCTAGTGATATAGGTGTTAATTAAACATGTCCTAAATAAAAACTGGAGTTTATTTAATGAGGACACTACCCTCCTTCAAAAAATCGGGGTATTCCTGAAAATTATTTTTAGAAGAGGTCCTAGCTTAAAAATGCTTTTGGAAAATATGGGTATGAGGAAGTGTGGGAGATGCCCTCAGTGTAAATTTGTTGATAATACTAACACTTTTACGATTAATGACACTGTATATAAAATTAAGGGCAAATATTCCTGTGAAACCAAGGGAGTGATATACTTAGCCAGGTGCCAGTTATGTTCCATATTTTACATTGGTAAAATGGAAAGGTGCTTTAAACAATGGATATATGAGCAGAGGACAGGAAGAAATGGAAACAGTTGATCTGCTGTGGCGACCCCTAACTGGAGCAGCCAAAATAAGAAGATAATACCTTAACTAAGCATATCTTGACTCATCACGATCATTTTTTCCATTATGTTATTATAGATCATGTGAAGAAAAATGTTAGAGGGGGACCATGGGCTTTGAGACTCGAAGAAAGGGAATTATTATGGCAACTCCGAGCTAATGCATTTGTGCACTCAGGTCTTAATGAAAGTTGCTCTTTAGCTTGCATTCTCAAACTCAGAGCCCTGGTTAGATAAGCCTTTATTTGTATATATATTTTTATTCTTGCTAATTCATTTGTACACGTATGCATATATATATATATATATATATATATATATATATATATATATATATATAGGGAAACCAGTCTTATCTTAATGTTCTTAACATTTAGTATTATTATTACTATTATATTAACTTTATTAGTAGTTTTATTACATTTACTCAGGTTGAGTGGGATAATGTAACCTTTAAATAGGGTTTATTAAGCTATATATTTTGTGAGTAAAGTTCCTTTTCAGACATGCCTTTTTTGTAACAGATGTAACAGTTGACACATTTTCAAGTAATCTCCATCCACCTCATTTGAAGAAGATACATCTGAAAGATGAACAAGTATGGGCCTCAGACAGGGCCATGTGGGAAACCCTAACCGTAACCTAGAATTTTACCTGCCCAGTTGTAGTATGATACTAGCCATGTCCTAACCATAAGCTGTGCAACTATACATCTTATCAATATTGCATTAATATTTAGTTATTCTTATTTATTGATCAGTGATTTTTGTATGACCCTATCAATGGTTGAAGTTAAGTCTATATAGATTAAATAACTATTTTTAACTTGCATGCTGATATATGGTTTCAAGTCCCAATCTTTCCAAGTCTAACAATAATGTATCCAAAATAACCTTGCCCGTTATTTTCCACAACAAGAAAGTACATGTATATGCCTGTATGACTCTGGGTTTGCCCTATTCTCCTTTCCCTTCAAGATGAGTTTAAAAAGTACATGTCTCCAGTCTTGAGTACTCTCCCCACACTTAAATGATCTAGTTAATAGATTATATAATTATACTGTGTTTTCATGCTGAAGTGTTCTTGGGTCATTATTATTCATTTCATATCCTCTTTGTGATTTTTCTGAGTCCAGTTTGCATGGTTCTTTTTCAATATAACCAAATTTAATTTCAGTATCTGAAGTTACTTGGATATTACTAGTACAATCTATCACCCCTTTTCTGGACCCCAACTGTATTGTGCATGATTTTGTATATGTATCTATAATCTGTAGTGTTTGAGAAAGCATTTTTAGAATCTAACCACAGTTAGTGATTTGTACATTTTCAGTTCTACCACATCTTATGTATGTGTAAAATAGTTTCAGATTGTGCTCAATATCTTTACATAATGTTTCTTCAAATTTTTTCCTGATCATGTCTCTCATTATGTTTAATTTGTTTGTCTGGTCTATTTCAGTTTTCAGTGTTATAGATTGACTTAATTTCCATTTTCTTATATTTGATTTTGTTAACTGAGTTCTTGGTATTATGGAAATATATCCTCCTGAACATGTGTGCCTAGATACTGATGATAAACTTTTATTTTGCATTCAAGCAATTTCCACTTTTAAAACTTGTTCCATTCCTTCTGCAGTCTTTCCACTGAATGCCTCACTCCAATTAGTTTTAGATAATGTCTGTTTT
>NC_056736.1:383695897-383753890 GCF_019279795.1 Protopterus annectens
TTTGTGTACATGTTCGTACAGTGCATTGGTGTATGATTCGGCAGTCATGCAACTATTCTCCATTTGCATGGGTGCCGTGAAGTTAGCCACCTCTGTTTTTAGGAGCCCAAAGTTAGCTTTGGAGAAGTTTTTCTTGGTGGTTACCTTAGTGGGGGGTGGGTGGGGGATATGTGGATTTCCAAGGTGATTAGTTTGTGGTTGGATCTAACCAGGGAGGAGTTGACTATTGGTGTAGAGCAACAGTCGCCCATGTTAGTAATGACCAGGTCAAGGATGTTGCTACCTCTAGTGGGGGTAAGAATGAGCTGACCCAGGGCATTGGAATTAATGAATTCCAGGAAATGTTGGGCAAGTGTATTGGTACATGAGGGGTAGTTGAAGTTGCTCGGTATGAGAGTGTTAGGTTGGACCCTAATATTCTCCAGGGTGCTTAGGAATGTGAAGTGGGAGTCTTGGGACATAGTAATCAAACCATCCAGCTTTTGACATGAGGAATACAAGTCTCCAGTGCTATCATGTTACCTCTGTATATACATAACATTTAACACACTTGGCAAGATATTTGGGCTTCAGTAAATCATTAATGGCATATTCATTTAAAGAACACATTCTCAGCTACAATTAAATAATTTTAAAAGAAGAAAATAAATAAATAAGTAACAACAGCTTTCAAAGACATTAAAACAATTAGCAACTTTAGTCAAACTGAATGAGAAGATCAACATATATTATGCAAATAAAGGTAACATTAAGTACACTGTGGTAACCTTGTACAAGGGGAAGTAATTCATAAAGTAGTCACCAGAAACCAGAAATCAGAATGACCCACCATTCCATTTAAGTCAGTCAAACTGAAACACTATCACTCACAGGCACAACACATTGATACATTAAAAATCAAAGGTAAAAAAATAAAATACAAACCAAATTAAATCTTCTCCTGTGAAGTAATTGCAGAGTAAATTATAAACCAACACTGGATGGTTTCAAATAAGTTGAGTGTCATGTATACAGTATGCATGAATTTATAGCTGACTAGGCTACATGGGATGGCTAGAGTTTGCCTTTGCACAATCTACTGTTTCATATGTTCATAGGTTCCACAGTCCTGTACCACATTAGTAATGGCTACTAACCTTAACTTCTTTCCCCAACCCTAACCCTCACTTTACCTTAAAAAAAAAAAAAAAAAAAAACATTCCCAAAACACTCCACTATACAAGACACACTTGGACACACAAACATGTACAAGCACACACTAGCAATACTACATCTATCCCTGTACCTAACCCTGACATTAACCATAAAATGCACTTTCTTACAAACATACAAAGCCTATCCATGACCCTAGCCTGAACTTTCAGTCACATGCACAAACACTCTCACCCCCTCCAATCCCAGTCATTTCTCTCAGTGAAACATACCATGGATATTTTGACCATTCAGCTATTCGTACAATCAACATAAAACAACCCCCCCCCCAGTATTTCTCAACCAAGTGAACATTCAACAAAATGTAGGAGAATGTGTGCGTGTGTGTGTGTGTGTGTGTGTGTGTGTGTGTGTGTGTGTGTGTGTGTGTGTGTGTGTGTGTAGCCAATCAATCAGAATGTTTCTGGAAGGTAGAAATAAACCAGAATGCATAAAGAAAACAAATGTAAACAAGTGAAGAACATACAAATTCTACACACAATGACCATATTCAGTTAAATAACCCCATATCCTGGAGCTGTTAGGCAAAGCAATTAGCCCTGATCTGGATAATTATCCCATTCATACCTGCACTGGCACTGGCACTCAAATAAAGAGGTATTATATTCCCATGTGCTGGCAGGGAGGTTAGTATATGCCTTGGGCTTTAAGCCCCAGTTAGATGTCAATAAAAAACTGAACAGGTAAAGTAGTGATTAATTTAATGGAGAACACACAAATAAGTTTTTCTTTCCCAAAAATTATATTCCTATCCTGTAATTCAACACTATATATGTCACATATATAAAAAACATTATTTAATAATTATTCCATTTATTTTATGTCTGGACTTATTTCTGTTTGCCTTTCTTTCCTGCATTTCTTGTCATCTGCTACATCTAAAAGGCTACTAAGAGCAGCAAAGTAATTAGATCACTTATTCCAACTACAGAGACATTAAGAAAACAACGGTATTTAAATGTGCCTTATCAGTCACAGATGCCAGCATCACACCTCAGATAAAATGTAGCCTAAAGTCTGAACAAAAAGCAAGATTTTCTAGCTTAATTTCAGATGAAAAAAAACCTCACACTTTATTTATCTATTTACAAATTTGTCTTTCTCATTAATCAAATCCTGAATGCCACAAAGAAAGACAATAGTTTCATCTATCTTATTTTCTAAGTATTTGGTTTTGCATTTTTTGTATACCCTATTTTTGCAGATATGAATATTTCTTCTGGTGTTTTGTTACATTATTGAGACAGGCCAGTGAGTCGGGGAAGGAAGATTATTGTCAAAGACTCTTAATTCTAGCTACAATATTAAAAGCTGTGAATGCAAAACAAACCATCTCAGCCCAAGTAACACCTATTAATAACAAGGGTCAGATAATCACACTTCAACAATGAGCTACAGTTGTTACTTTGAAAATAACAATTCACTCAGTTGCATTTTCAGGCTTGTCAGTCAAACATCCCTTAAACTGCAGAAGCAGAAATGGCCACAAATGAAAATTAAAGGAAGCAAAGTAATTAAAAGCGCAGATAGATGCTGGTAGTCAAAAGTAGGCAGTCACAGTACTGTTGCAAGCTGTTGACAGGGAAAACCACAGTAAATTATTATCATGTCTGTCCCTGTAAAATGACATCAGAAAGGAGAAGTCATTGATTGTAAGACAAAATCATGCTATCGTGGCAGCCCACATTCAGGATATTTTGGGGTATAACAAATTAGAAAATAATAGCCACTTATTTTTATACAGAGACATTAGTAATTTATAGGTTCATAGGTAGGTACTAGGCTATCAGCCCAAGGGCCTATGTAAGCCTAGCCAACAAGGTTCCCTGGCTTACGCCACCCAAGAAAGTCATGTTCCTGTGCCACTGTCAAGCAGAGACACAGAAGTGATCCCTGGGGTGTATTTCCTATTTCCCATCCACTCATCAAGATTTTTCTTGAAGAGTGCTAATGAAGAACTTTGCTTGACATAGATGGGTAGCCTGTTCCAGAGTATAGGAAGTCTCTGGGACAGGAATCTATCACTCCAGCAAGTCCTTGTGGTGACAAGGTTTAGGTCCCTAGAACGTGTAGTTCGGAGGGATTTGGATTTCGTTAGGTGTAGCATGTCCAACAGCTCTGGGTTTGACATAGCTTTATATGTTAGGCAGAGATCACCTCAGAGTAGGCGATATGCTAAGGAGTAAAGCTGGAGTTTTTTGAGACTGTCAGTGTAGGGCATTTGTTTGAGGCCAGTAATCCTATTTGTGAGATACTTCTGTGGCCTTTCCAGCTGCTGCAGATATCTTGTGAGGTACATTCCAAAAGGGGCGTTGTACTCTATAATGGGTCTAATGAGTGTCGAGTAGAGAGGAACAATTACCTCTTTTTTCCTGGATGAGAACCCTTTTATGATGTGGTGTGCCACGTAGAAGGACTTCCTGACTACTGTGGCGATGTGACTATCAAAGGAGAGGCTACTGTCCACCTGGGTCCCAAGGTCTCTTATCACACATTCTGTGTTAAGTAGATTGCTGCCTATGTGGTAGTTCATGGGTACAGAGTTTTTACCAAAAGGGATGACACTGCACTTTTTGGCATTGAGCTTGAGGCCATGGCTCTGACACCAGGCATCTGTCTCAGCGAGGCCCTTCTGTAGGATGTCCACATCATTTGGGGACTTGACTATGGCTCCTAGTTTGCAGTCATCTGTGAACTTCGTTAGCCAGAGGCCTTCTATGTTAGCCTGTACTTCAAAGAAGTAGATACCAAACAGGAGAGGTCCCAGGACGGAACCCTGTGGTACTCCACTTGTCACTGCTTTGAGGTCAGATTTGGAGTCTGCAACTTTTACAGTGTGGGTTCTGTCAGTGAGCCAGTTGGCAACCTATCTTGTGATGTATGGATTTATACCTAGTTTAGTGAGTTTAGCAATAATTCCAGAATGGGGGATGGTGTCGAAAGCCTTGGCGAGGTCAAGATAGGCTGTGTGAACCACCTTACCCTCATCTACGGCTTTGTTGACTGCCACAAAAAAGTCCATCAGTTTCAGGAGGCATGATCTGCCTTTCACAAACCTGCTCCCAAACTTCAAAAACTGAAGACAAACTACGATCAAGAAAGGAAGCCAAAGGATCAGTGCACCAAAGTCAAATGGTTGTACAAATCCAAGCTGAGAAAGTGTGGTGTACACACGTCGGTTTATTTAAGTCACTAAAAAAATATATACACAGCTTTTCGTCGGCGAGTCTTCACCAACTTCTTCAGAATATTAAGAAATGTTAAAAAACGTCACCATTGACGTAACTTATTTAAATGTTACAAAATAGCCACATAATAGTAACACTGCCTCCTTCAGTTGAAAATGAAATTTACATATTTAAATCAATTTAAATAAATTCCCATACAAGCGTTAACCCACCCAAATCACTAAACTGCCAAACTCACAAGAGGCAAGATCATCAAAGCAGCCGCTGCCTCATAAGATGGGAAACCTGTAAAATCATAACAGAAGTTCCCTGCAGGTTAAACTACATATTCAAAAAAACTAAATTAATAACTGATGTCCTGCACTGGCAATACAGGCTAAAACAACCATAAATACAACTATCAACCTATCTAAATACAAGATTCACAGCACTGTAAATATATTCTAATAATATAAAAATAATGTCATATTGAAGGTAAATAAAAATTATACGTAAATAAAATAAATTAGATTAAAAACATGTTAACTTTCTACCTCTCCAGGCTTTTCAATTTCAAAACACAATTGATTGACAGCATATTATTCAAACCTGGGTAATGATATGCTTCTAGTTTTAACTGCCATAACAGTTCCTTGTGTTCCAAAATTAATGAATCAGGACCTCCCCTATTGTCTGGTACAATCTGGTCTATCACAGTAAAACTGAATTCATGGTCAGGGCACTCCTTAATGTGCTTAGCTAGGGCATTGACCATTTTCTCCTTCCTAATAGCATAGATGTGTTCATATAGGTGCTCACATAATTTTCGATCCGTTTTGCCTATATAATACACAGGACATGAAGAACACTGGGCCAGGTAGACTACATGTGTACTAAGCACTAGTGTGCTGGGTACGTTGTTTTGCCTTATTGGCTGTGGTTGAGTGGCACACTGAGTCTGTGGGCTATGTGTCATTTGGGTTGTGTTGGGGGGATGGAGGTTGCTTGCGTGTCTGCTTTGGAGGTCTCTGTTGCTTAGACAGATTATTATTGAGAGCCTCCGTGAATGTTTTTGTGTTACAATGTATGGATTTTGGTGGTGTAGATTTAGTGAGACTATGTGATAAGTGTGGTGTGGTGCAAATGTTTACCTTCTCCTCCTGACTGTCAAGTTCAGTCTTGGTTGGAGAGAGTTTTACCTCGAGTTTGGCTAGATAAGTGCATCTCTCACAGGTTGTAGTGTTGGGTGGTAGGAGGAGAGGGTTGTCTGTGTACATGAGGCAATTTCTACATTGCCTCAAGATGCCCAGATTCATCAGATAGACAGGAGAGAGCACTGGGAGCTGACCCTTGGACATGCCTGAATAAAAAACTGTTTTCCTCTAGATAAGTGAGGAACATGAGTACACAAGATGTTTTTCTCTAAGCAAGCGAGAAAAGTAAGTACAAAAACTGTTTTCCTCTAGGTAATGAGGAAGGTTGAGTGCTATAGTAATTAGTAGTTTATTTAGTGCTTACAAGTTCTGAACAAGTGCTGAGCACAAATAAGCAAATTTAAGTGCTAAAACTCAGAATTTGTATCTGAGTTACAGGACAGAAACAATTGCAAATGCAGGCTTTCAAATCAGAAAGTTGAGAGAGATGGAAGAGATTGCCCAAACGGGCAATAACTACAATTTCTGGGGCAGAACCACTCCTTATGTGGTAGACAGGTTACTTAGTGCTTACCACTCCCACTGAAAAGCTAGAAGGCTTTCCTCCAACACAGAAAGGATTGGGGGGCTCAGAAGCTTACATACAGTCCTGGATACAGCAAATATGTATGTGGAATATGTACAGGAAAGGTAGGAAACAGGCTTACAGTTTTGTTTTTTTTTTTACTGAAAAGTAGCTAAAAACAGTAGTAAAAACAATTCACATGCAGTGCAAGCTAGTACACTTGAGTATGTAGCAATATTAGACCAAACACAGTTTAAAAAATGCAATTAAATTAAAAAGGACTAAAAGCATGTGCAGAAAGAGTTTATTAGGTAGAATGTGGTAAAGAGATGGGACTGGGGGAGTGTCCCAGATCAAATCTACAGTGGGGCTGGCAACTGCAAAAGCCACCAAATTTAAACTATAAGCCAGAAATAGGGAGAGTGGGTGGGACAAAACAGTTTCAACAGAGATCTAAGCAACAATTAACAGTACATACTCTAAAACCAAAAAAATATATACTCAGCTCTGTATATTTGCAGATAGATTGGAATGCAGTCTCTCAGAACACAGGTTCCAGCAATTAAATCAGGCTATTACTAACATGTCTAATTTTTTGCAAGTGATCCTTGAGTTAAATCTGGAAACTGCCTGAACATCACCCTTAACACATTGCTCATTCAACATAGAGGCAGCTGAGAGACATTGTAAACATGAACCACAAACAGTTATTGAAAATGATGAAGTAGTGATTACTAGAGATCGTCCCACACCAGCAGCTAAAATGGTAGAACCAATCAAACCCAAAATTGTAGATCAAGAGGAAAAAGACAGAAATACCTTTTGTTATTGAAATTGCTACATACAGTAACTACAGTGTCTTATGAACTGATAGACACAGTTGTAAAATATCAGGACTTGCAAGCAGAAACTAGGGAAATGTGGAATAATGATACACAGATGGTTCTGGTTATAGTAGGAAAAATTGGGCTAATAAAAAAGAATCTTTAGACATTTTTAAATATGCTACTGATAAAAGTAACCCCTTGTGAACTGCAAAAAGAGGCAATTATGGGTACATAATGGGTGCTGAGAAGAGCACTCATATCAAATGTCAAACACTGAAGCAAAACTGATTTCATGAACTTTTATTTTGCTCTGACTTAGAAATGTGGTCCATTCCCATCAAAGTATGTAAAAACCTAAGCAGTTAGAGAAATAAAAGCAAAGCTCATTATCAGGAAATTGCCTTTCATTATGTCTCCATCACAATCAATACTTTTTTTTCCTGACTGTGCCTTTGTAATAAACCTACCTCCTATCCATGTACTACCGTACCACCAGTGGTATTATTAACTTATTCACCATCCTAGTCTTTTTTTTTCCTGCTGCTCCCTTTCTTGCTTTTGGATGGCCAGGATAATGTAATACCTGTCTTGTACCAGCAATATAAACCACAGCTGATAGATGAAACACAATTTTCCTTGTCTTTTTTTTTTTAAAGTCACATCTACTCCCCTTCCTACCTATATTATTTTTTTAAATATTTTTAACTTCAGCACATGTAGAATAGAACACAAATAATCATGAATAATCTGTTCAGAAATAACATCAGTTCTAAATTGTAAGAAAACATTTTTAAATAATGTGCACTTTGACCTGTAGAAAAAAATCAATTTCAATGATTAATTTCTAGGCTTAAAATTGCTCGCAAGGGCATTTAGCCTAGTACTAATCTATGAACCTATGAACATATGATAATTTTTCTTTTCACGTCTTCGAGAAAATGTCCCTTAAATCAAAAGTCTCAAAAGTTAAGTCACAAAGTTTTCGTAGCAAAAATAAGTAAAAGATCTAACTTCTTTAGCTTTAACACACAAAGGGGCGACAACATTGTTCTATGCAAATGTCTTTCAAGACTTAACTCTTTTTGTGAGTATTTCTTATTGTAGGTCTTCTTTCCCATCTTGTATTAACTGCTGGTTCTACTAGATTTCTTCCCACTGCTAGACCTGCATAAAACCCCTTCATATTACTGTTATTTTTACTTCTTCTTCTTTCAGCTTTTCCTGGTTAGGGGTCACCATAGTGGATCACCTTGTCTGCTCATGATTGGCAGTGGAGTTTTATGGTGTCGAGTTGCCAGCCTGGCGCCCAACCTTCCACAGAAGGCATACACATGCATGCACTCATGCCTAGGACCAATTTAGAGTGTCCAATAGACCTACATGTCTTTGGGATATGGGAGGAAACCAGAGCATCCTGGGGAAACTCATGCGACAACAGGGAGGACATGCAGACTCCACACAGAAGGCACCCTAGCCGAGGATCGAACCGGAGAACCTCTTGCTGTGAGGTGGCAATGCTACACTTTGCACCACCGTTATTTTTACTACTGTCCACATATGAAGTTTTTACTTGTCCATTAATGTCTCTCACATAATCCTCACTCATAAGGTTCCATGATCTCAAAACACTCAAGCTATAATATGCAATGAAACAGGATTTGACTATGCAAAATCATCCAGTCCTATTCTAAAGTAATGTCACTGTAGTCCTTAGGGTACAAAATTCAACAAAGACATTAGAAAGTTCTTAAACTGAGGAAAGATTAATGGATAAATGCAGCATATTTCCTGAACAGACTTCAAGATGCTAAAAGGATGCAATGGCTAAACAACATATCCTGCTTGGACCAACTCAAAGCCCTGTCACTATATATGGTATCCTCCAAACTGCTAAGAGGTTGTCTGTGTCTGGCATATAAGGCTTCCTCTGAATAATTACTGATGGATTTACTGCATGCCAGCTAATCACATGGCATCAGAAATACTCAGTGTAAGAATCTAAACCTTTTCTGCAACATCAACAGAATGTTTTGGAAGGGCAGGTATATTTCACAGCGGATGCCACTGCTGTGGAACAGACTCCCCATCCACATAAAACAAAGTTCATCCCTGACTGTATTCAAATGCAACTTAGATCTCTGCATGGGAAACAGAAAAGTTACCCCAGGGCTTCCCCCACTAATGCACAGAAGCAGTTTCTAAATGCTTTATCCCATGCATGGGTCCCCTCATATTATCTATGGTATGATCCCAGTTATTCTCATTAGGGGTAATCAACTATGGGATGGGTAATGCCAATATAAAACCAAATGGGATAGGTTAATGCAAGCACCAAAAGGGAAATTGTCTAGGCTTAAAATGGCCCACAAGGGTAGCTATCCTAGTACTTACGTATGAACCTATAAGAAGGCGTGAGGGAGATGATGAAATAAGAAAAGCACAATGGTTGATGTAATTAAAAATATGAGTTGAATAAATAGGGCAGTTTTGATTGCTATCTTAATTTTTTCTTCTATTACCAATATATGATGCAGTATAATAAGTGCATTCAATCTAACCAGTATATCTGAAGGATGGTAGTCATATGCAATGCTTAACAAATTAGTGTTCCATATAACTTGTTGGCAGGTTGACCTTTTATTTATTTATTTGTTTATTTATTCACATATTCATTGTTTACAGGGTTAGTGGACTGGTCCTTTTTAGACACATCCTGGTTCCACAAGCAGACATTTTTACGATACATTATAGCATGAGAATGCATCAATATCAGTAAGTTTTGGTTATAGAGTTATATTGATAAAACTAACACATTCTGAGCCATCTCCCACTGTGTTGTAAAACAGAGGCAGAAGATCCATTTCACTATTGACTCATTCATACATGCAGTACTAACCACACTTTGTTCCTGTTAATATCTGCAGTTTTACTTGTGTGGATTGTATTTTGCCAATCAAGCCTACAGCACTTCAAACACACACACACACACACACACACACACACACACACACACACACACACACACACACACACACACACACACACACACACATATAGCACTGTTGTTATACTATAGCTTAATCATGGTACTGAATTTGCAGTATTCAATGCTATCATTAAGCAGCTTTAATGTGAAAAGATATTTAAAGGAGAATTGCACACAAAATCTGAAAAACCTGAAAAAATACAGCTTGAATCTTTCTGATTTTTTTTTTTAGTCATACATGATTTTTTTTTTTTTGGTTTTAGAGTTTGTATTGTTAATTGTTGCTTAGATCTCTGTAGAAACTGTTGTCTCCCTATTCTGAGAGACTGCTTTCCAATCTATCTGCAAATATACGGAGCTGAGTATATTTTTTGGTTTTAGAGTTTGTACTGTTAATTGTTGCTTAGATCTCTGTTGAAACTGTTTTGTCCCACCTCCCCCTATTTTCTGCCGTGTCTTCAGTTGGTATAACTGTTTTTTACAGCTTGTGTGTTATCTAACTCAATGATCACTTGCAGAACATTAGACCTGTTAATAACAGCCTGATTTAATTGCTGGAACCTGTGTTCTGAGAGACTGCCTTCCAATCTATCTGCAAATATACAGAGCTGAGTCTATTTTTTTTTGGTTTTAGAGTTTGTACTGTTAATTGTTGCTTAGATCTCTGTTGAAACTGTTGTCTCCCTGTTCTGAGAGACTGCTTTCCAATCTATCTGCAAATATACAGAGCTGAGCATATTTTTGGTTTTAAGGTTTGCACTGTTAATTGTTGCTTAGATCTCTGTTGAAACTGTTTTGTCCCACCTCCCCCTATTTTCTGCCGTGTCTTCGGTTGGTATAACTGTTTTTTACAGCTTGTGTGTTATCTAACTCAATGATCACTTGCATAAAATTAGACCTATTAGTAACAGCCTGCATTTAATTGCTGGAACCTGTGTTCTGAGAGACTGCCTTCCAATCTATCTGCAAATATACAGAGCTGAGTATATATTTTTTTGTTTGGTTTTAGAGTTTATATGGTTAATTGTTGCTTAGACCTCTGTTGAAACTGTTGTCTCCCTGCTGAGAGACTGCCTTTCAATCTATCTGCAAATATACAGAGCTGACTATATTTTTTTTGGTTTTAGAGTTTGTACTGTTAATTGTTGCTTAGATCTCTGTTGAAACTGTTTTGTCCCACCTCCCCCTATTTTCTGCCATGTCTTCAGTTGGTATAACTGTTTTTTACAGCTTGTGTGTTATCTAACTCAAGGATCACTCACATAAAATTAGACCTGTTTGTAACAGCTGGAACCTGTGTTCTGAGAGACTGCCTTCCAATCTATCTGCAAATATACAGAGCTGAGTCTATTTTTTTGGTTTTAGAGTTTGTACTGTTAATTGTTGCTTAGATCTCTGTTGAAACTGTTTTGTCCCACCTCCCCCCATTTTCTGCCATGTCTTCAGTTGGTATAACTAGTTTTTACAGCTTGTGTGTTATAATTTAAATTAGGATAGAAAATACATTTGACAGTTTGGGAGGTACATTCATAGGATGGAACAGGTGAAGAAAAAAAGCAATATAAAACATTTCATAAGCAATAGAGTAAGTTTAAGGGTAAGGAAAAGGAATGTAAAAAAAATCTCACCAAAGGATGAAAAGAAAGGAAAAAGAAGCATAGGGTTGGTTTATTCTAATGTTATTAATATTATAATTGAGGTAAGGCATCTCTCTGTATATTAAAATGGTGTTCACATCTAGAGGTAGATATTATTTGTTTTACTAGATGTATGATTTTTTTGTGCATGGGGTACAGAAAGAATGTGGAGAAATAAGTTTTTTTTTCTTTTTGCAATAAAACATCTTTAATCATTTTAGCAATACAAAGAATCAATAAAATAATCAAATGCTAACATATAACATTATAATGGCCAATTATCATTATCACATGAATGGAAGACAATTCAGTATATGCCTGTAGTGTAACAATCCCTTAAACTTTCTTTTATCTCTACTACCTTCTCTCTTTAAACATGACAATATTTTACAAAGTAAATATATTTACTCTATTTTTCTTTAGTGTAGCTTTACTTCAGCTATGTGCACCTGCATAAATTACTACTCCTATTTCAACTGCTTACTGAAACTTAAAGTGTCTTGTCCAGGTCAGACCCCTACTTTCTTCTCCTTTTCAAAATTATTCCTTTCCTGCTTTCTTCATCTCAGCATATTTTTGCCAGGGTAGCAACCCCCTTATATAGCTTTTACTGGCATTCCTCCATCTTTACTCTTCTTTTCCCTTCTGTATTTCATCTGCCAGCCTAATAACTTCCTGTATTGTCAGATTTTCTTTTATCTTCCATTTCCTATTATTGCTTTCTTAGTTGTCTGGCCCAATATCCACACACTATCCTTTAGATAGAGTTGTACTTCATCCTCTTTTCCTATATCTAGGAAAATATGTTTGGTTAACTTAACCTGCTGCAACTTCTATCATGTCAGAGAGACTTGCCTTAAACTTTAATAAGCCTGGACTTCCTCAGAAGACATGTCTCCTGTCTCTTTGTGCTCCTGTGCCAACAGATAATCTTTGCATTGGAAACCTTATACATTCAGTTTAGTGTATATAAATACTTATGGAGACATTTCCATGCAAAATACAGAACTTTCTGGGTTTTATTGCATTTTCGTGGTATAGTCCAATTCCATTACCAGGATTGCTTTCCTATCATTATACTAAGCATGTCTTCCCAGGCATTTATTCATCTATCTACCACTTTGTCCCCAGCCTCATACTGAAACATAATGTATATGTTAAAGATCAGCCTCATATTTCTAAAAGGTGTTTCTCTAACACTTATCAGCCATTTTTATAAAGCTTGGAGTTTGATACTCTGGAGTAGTCCTCCATTTCTTTTACTATGGTATACATGGAACTATTGTTTGCAGCTCCAACTCACTCTTAATCTTCACTCATGTAATGCATTTCTCACCTTTTAATCACTAGTTCCAGTAGCTAAGTATAGTCTTTATTTTTTCCAAAGCCACTCTATGTATGCTTAATAATTTGGGAGCATGTCAATCCATCAAAAGAGATTACAGCGAACACAAAGAAACTGACTTTAGTTCACCAAAACTGCCTTCAACAAAACTGAAGATTGTCTTTTTCTTCACTGTTGTGCAACCTTGGCGTTGATATATATAATTCCAGGGGGTCAGAGGGATGTCCCCCCACCTGGGAGGTGCAAGAGAGCTTGCACCTGCAAACAAATTGTTTCATTGTTCACTAAATGTGGTTTTGATGAACTGGTTTGGATTTATTTATGTTTGTCAAAATCACCTTCAATGGATCAACATGAATCCAATAATCTAACCCAATTAATAGACTTTCCCATCACCTTGTATTTATTACGTACTAATATTCCAGACAAGGTGTTTAATGTTAAACCGCTATGACTACTTAGTAACTCGTACCAGAATGTTTTTGAATTTGTGCTTAAGATGAACATACATATGGGGTCTCATCCAAGGTTTATATACAAGTCACTAATTTTTTATTTCAAAATAACAGATCAAGTTAACTCTATTGATCTAGTAAGATCAGATATGAATATAATCACTGAGGACATCTTATTAAGTGCAGAAAATGTGTTTTTCAAGGGTCATGCAAGGTACATACCTTCTTGGTGGAGGATAACACACTCCAAGCTACAGAACAATTGTTTAAAAAGCATTTGGATTTATGTGTAGGAATTAGAGCATTCTCTTTAAATATGGAGTCTATGTTATAATTAACTTTTGGCCCTAACACAGCTTAATATGAACTACTGAACTATTCAGCTATGGCTTTCACTTTTCTATTTATTCTTGTTACAACAATAGGGGCATGGACTTACTTCCAACCTCTATGGTTGCAAATATGTGACTATTTTTCTTGCTTATTGTTCCTACCAAAGGTCTCTTTGAACCTTGTGGTCCTTCCTTACCTAATGTCTCTAGGCATCTCTGTAGAAGATCTGAAAATCTTACCCACAAAAGCTGCTTCCGCTTAGTTACAAATATCTTAAACTTGACATTTCACATTGAACACTAGCTTGATGACCTTTATATATATTTATTAATATCTACCACCCCAAAACTTCCATTTAATTTTGTCAGAATTAGCTTACCACAACCATCTATTGGGTTATCATCCATCATGAACATCAATTTGTGATGATTATGATGCTTTCATGCAGGATTTCACCATATAATAATAATTTACATCAGTGGGATCCAGAAGGATTGCAAAAAATATATGTGGCATCACATGCCAATAAAGGATCTTTACTGAGATATAAATATAGGTCTACTTCTAAATTTTGAATTTTCAAAATGTTGACTTTTATGGTCAAGACCGTAATATCGAAGTTTTGAAACTTTTAAATTTAAATTAAAAAAAATTTTTACATGGGGCAAGCCCCCCTGTACCTCCCAAACTCTTGGTAATTAAATATTCCAACTACCAGATCACACTACCTTGAGGAAAATGGGGAATATTCCATTCTGTGCTGTACAGTGATCTCCATTTAAATGGTTTGAAGTTTCAGAACTTCGATCTTATGGTCTTGACCATAAGAAAGTTGACATTTTGAAAATTTGAAATTTAGAAGTAGACCCATATATATATATATATATATATATATATATATATATATATATATATATACATATACATATACATACATGCACACACACACACACACACACACACACACACACACACACACACACACACACACACACACACACACACACACACAAACTTAACATTCTCCATTTTGAAATGTTGCTCCTAATTTTTTTTTTTGGGGGGGGCTTGCTTATATGAGGTATGCATTGATCCTTTGTCCTTTGTATGTTTCCTGTAACCAAATCCCAAAATACTTTACCCTCCTTTTGCTCCAGATTTCCAGGTTCTGTCTTAATAATTGTGACCTGTTCTCTATATTAATACGTATTGCTCTAGTTTTATCCTTGTTGATTATATAAACTGATAATGACCCAAATCTGTTCAACTTGGTCAGAGCCTCCCTTGAGATGGTTAATGTTAGTGCTAGCAGACATCACCTGAAACAAGTTGTTGTTGTTGTTGTTGAAAGAGTTAAATCTTGATCTCCAGACCCACCCACTGGTAACCTTTAATAGTGAATTGTCTTATTGCCTCTGCTAAGGGCTCCAAGTATAATGCAAAAGGTAGAGGAGACAGTCTGTTTCCCCTGGTTAGTCACATAACATCTGAGAGGGAGAGAGGGAGGAGGATAGTTTCAATGGGAAAATAGGATCTTGTGGGATTTGTTCAGGAATATCTTCTCTGTTAAAGAATGAAAATATAGTATTAAGTAGACCTTTTAATTTATTTATTTTATCTTCCCAAAATATGCACATATGCTAAAAATTGGGAAGGTCTCTGCTGTAGATAAATAATTTAAGACTAGGCATGCATATTTACAGGTATTTGTACATATACGTTTATGAAATGGAGAGGGGATTTATCTGAAGAATAGAAATTATATATAACAGTGAATATGCAAATAATGCTATTCATAGATTTAAACTGTGACATTAGGAGGTAACAGAATAGAATGGCATATGATATTAAAATATTTATTTATTCAAAATATGAGGTTATTAAAATTAGAAATTAATATTTAACTAAAGTAAGACAATATACCTATGAGAGGATTATTTAAAATTGAAATTGATTTTAGACTTAAATCTGAGATATTCACTAAAAGAGAGAATAAGGTTTGATATAATTGATTTTCTGTCTAGTTTGAGTATATGAGGAGTTCTAGAGAGGGTGATGAGAAGAAATAAAGATAGCTAAAGGACTTAAAAATTGATAGGGCAACCAATAAGTGAAGATGTGATGGATAAAGCAGTGGATGAAGGCAAAAGAGTACATACTGCGTACCTTGACATGCCCTAAGCTTTTGACACAATTCTCCACTCAGGCATACTAGAAAAGCTAAATAAACTGGGAATTAACCCCTACATTACCCACTGAATTGCGAACTAGCTCACAGATAGGATGCAGATAATCAAAATAGGAGGTTACCTCCACAAAGAGACCAGTCACCAGTGGAGTCCTCCAGGGTTCTGTGCTGGGAAATCTCCTGTTTGGCATCTACTTTTCTGAAGTAAACGCCAATACCAAAAGGCTCTGGCTGGCAAAGTTTGCAGATTACTGCAAGCTAGGAGCAATCATTGAGTCCCCAAATGACTGAGCTGTCCTACAAGAAGGTGTGTCCTAAATAAATAACTGGTGCCAAAATCATGAACTGAAACTAAATCCTAAAAAATGCATTATTGTATCATTTAGGAAGTCATCTACCCCCCCAGGGAACTGCTACATTGACAATACACCCCTAAGAGATGACCTAGTTGTTTAGGATTGGGGAACCTATGTGGACAGTAACCTAAATTTTGACCAACATGTGTCCATTGTTGTAAAAAAGGCCTTCTATATTGTATAGCTTATAAACAAAGGGATTGTGTCTAGATCTTGGCATGTTCATTGTCCCCCCTCATTAGGCAAATCTTTGAATATAATGCCCCCTTTGCCACGTGTCTGTCCAGACATGTGCAACAAATGAAACAACCACTGAAATACCTTACTAAAAGGATATAAAGCCTAAACAACATGTCCTACATGGACTGACTCAAAGCCCTGTCACTACAGTGTCCTACAGACTGTCAAGAGGTGACCTGTCTCTGCCATACAAATTTTTTATTTATTTTTCATTATCCATTGTTGACTAGACTAGTTCTACTAGGCTATCAAACTTTTTTCAGGGGAGACCTGAGGTGATATTTATACTACTAGGGGATATTTGACCAGTACATCAGGAAACTTCCCTTACTTGCAATCAGTACTCATGGTATTGGCATATGTGAGTACATGCTCACCTCCTATTCCTATTGCAGCGGCAGCTGGGATGACAGTGCACAAGATGGAAAATCAACTAAAGGGAGTGGAGGCAACACCAGCTCAAAAAAAGAAAATTTTGCAGATATTGAGGATTCAGAAAAAATGTTTCAGTAAAAGCTGTTCAAACAAACTGAGGAGACAGTCAAAGTGGAATTTATAGTTACAGCCCTCCAATCATGAGTATTGTGGGATGATTTACTGCAGGAATTAATTAACCAATTAACCAAAGTGAACCTGAGAATGATGTATATCGGGGAGACATCACAGAAAATACAAACAAGGAACATATAGAAGCAATGTCAGAAGGAGTCAGTAGAAAAGTAAGAAAAAGCATGTAGAGACAGTAGCAGCCACAAAAAAACAGAACAATAGAAAGAAAAGAGGACAGTGTAAAAAGAAAATTCATAGTAAGAATACAAAGCAAAATAGATCAGGAGTTGAACAAATACAGAAAATTCATAGTAAGAATACAAAGCAGAATAGATCATGAGTTGAACTGATATGAGGTATGGGTCAATGTAATTTTATCTTTGAAAGCAAAAACACAAGAGGTAAGAGTATTTATTTTGATTAATAAAGATACATTTGTGTGACTTTTTTGAGACTGTACAAGGTATGGAGAAGTTTCTATGTGAATATGAAAAAAGATGCAATAATAATCATTGGACTGATTATATGATAAAAGCATATTTTCAGGAAACTAAAATGAAAATCCATATACAGTTTTGAAAACAGGTGGAAAGTGAGACTTTAACATTTAAAAAATATATGTAAAGAAATAATAGACATTTCAGATGTTTATGATAATAGGGGTTTATGGAATGGGGCATGGGATTGCAATATCATTTTAAAAATGGAAATGGAAAAAATGTATATATTCCATATATTATACATGTTCTCGGGAGTATTGCAGAATGCCAAGGGCAGCCTAAGACATGCTTTTTTTGTTTCCTCTGGAAAAGAAGGACATTTAGTTGTAAATTGTGATAAAACAGATCATGAGGCAAAGAAATGTGAACTTGAATGTTATAAAATAGAACTGAAAATGAGATAGAAGTAGGTGAAATTTTGGAAGAAAAAAGGGAGATAGAAAAATAATGAAGGAGGGGAATTATAATCAGAAGTTAGTGATGAAGAAGATATAAGGTGGAAGATGGTAAGGGTTAAAAATTATTTTATTGGTAGAAAGGTAAAATATAGAAAAAGAAGATTTAAAGCTATTAATTTAAAGGAAAAAGAGAAAGGGAATGGATAACAAATCTTTTGAAGAAACTAGTGGAAAAATAGGATATTGCTTAAATTAAGAAATAGAGAAAGGAATAATTTAAGACTTCCTTCAGTGAACATTAATAGTATGAAAACTATTACAAGAATCATATCACTTTTAGAATGGTGTCACAAATGTGAAGTTGATATTATTTTGGAGGACGTATGATTTTTGACATATAAGGATAGATTGCAGACACAAATAATATGGAACATGTATGTTATGTTGGTTAATCTGGGAAGATTAACAATTATAGATGCAAAATGGCAAGTGAAGGTTTATAGAATTATTGCGATATATGCTTAAGTGATTAGTAAAGAAAGGGGGAATTTATTTCAGAAAACATTGGATTATGTAGTTGTAAATATGGATATAATTGCATGAGATTTCAATTGTGATTTTAGAGAAAATAAAAAGAAAACAGGAAGGATGTAAAAAGATAATAGACATAACAAAATGTGGAAAATTGGTCATATGGAATAAAAACATTGACTTATAGGAGAGATACTTTAAAATCTGAAATTTATTTTTTTTAGTATCAGAAGCAATATGTATAATGGAAGAATAAACTGCTGTAACAGTTTTTTTCAGATACTTTTTTTAATATGGTTAGAAATATATCATAATATAGAAAGTATAAAGATAGCAAAGGGTATAAAATGAATAAATGAAAAGGAATGGAATGAAATAGGAAACAAATTAATCAATTAAGGAAGGACCATATTACTATGAAATCATTTTATGTTAATTGGTCACAATGGTGGATTACTTTTAGTAGAAAATATAAACATAGTTATTTACTTTGGCAGAATAAAGTAAGATAAAGAAAAGCACAAATATGGTAAAACTTATAGAGACTTGATGGATAATATATAAATTAATAGAGAATATTATGAAAAAGAAAATGTATAAGAAAAATTATGAGAAAATTAAGCAATTATTATATATATAAAAACTTTTTTACAAGGTAGAAAGAAAGCAGTTTCCTCTTATCTAAGTAAGATATTGAAGGAGGGTAGTAGTGTAATGAGAGAAATGAAAGATAAGGTAATCTAAAAAAAAAAAGTCAGCAAGAAATTCTGGAATAGCTGCAATGTATGTGGAAGAAATATATAGCAAAAAGTTATATAATGTAAAGACATGGAAAGTAAAACAATTCTGAACAAAGTAATAGAGAAGTTGAAAAAGAGATTGCATTACATGAATGAGAAAAAGCATTTAAACAGTTAACTGTAGAATCAACATCCAGTCTGGATGGTATTGGATTTGAAATGTATACAAATCTAGAAGAATGCCATAAAAATATTTACGTGTATTCAATAAATGGGTAAATGAAAGCTTAAGAGTGTAAGGAATTGTGTAATGGGATATTAAGATTTATATGGAAAAGGGGAGAAAAAGAAGTTATAAAAAAATGGGAGACCAATAATATTAAATAATACAGATTATAAGATATAATACAAAAAAAAGATTTGAGAATAGCATGCAATACATAATGGATGGAGGAGAGTGTTTCTAGTATTAAAGGAAATGGATGCCAAGAGTTATTAATGATAGTGACAGAAATAATTGAGGATATTGATAGAAAGAAATACAATACAAAACTTATGGTAGGTCATATTAACAAAACATTTGATTCAATGTTGCATGATATACTGTGGTAAATAATGGATGAGCACAATGTTAGCAATAAAATCAAGCAAGTATGTACAAAGCATGCAATAATAATAAAGTAAGAGTTTTGTGAATGATAGTTTAAGTAAAGAACTACACATGAGCAATGGTATAAGACAAGGCTGCCATATGAATTGTATTTTATTTGCTTTAGTTACGAATACAATACTAGATTAATCAGAAAATGAAAAAAATACAAATTTTATAATTCAAATGTCAGCTGAAATTACAGTTATATCATATGCAGATGTTATTATTATAACAACTAAAACAGAGAATGAATGAGAAAAGTTATTATCTGTTTAGTGAAATGTTTAAAGGAAGTATGACTTATAATAAAGAAAAATATGCAATTTTTCATAAAAGAAATATATATTCTAGGGATACATTTTGATAAATAAGGCAATAAAAGGGATAAGATAAAATATTAAAGGAAATAAAACTTATTTTTGTGTTATAGAAAATGTCCAGATTAGCATATAAGATAAAAGTAAATTTGATTAATTCAATTGTTAATAGGTAAGATAGCATATTTATCTAGTGTTGTTATGATTCCTAGAATGTATGTAAAACTCTTGTTAGAAATATTCTTCTCCTTTATATGGAGCTTGAGATTGAATCCTGTTAAAAGGGGTGTATTACATATGAAGAAAAAGGAGGATTAGGTATGATAAATCCAGTAGTATATGTTGCATCATTAAATTTGCATACGGTATTGAAATGTTTAAATGAAAAAAATGTGAATTTAGTGACAGATGTATTTAAGTACAAGTAGAAGGAATTATCAGAATAAGAAGTAACAAAAAAATCAAAATAATGCTTTAATGAAGACATAAAGCATTATCAACAAAAGTTAAGAATGTAGAAAATAAAGATTAATGAAATTAGAAGAAGATAGAAAAATATGGTACAAAATATTCTGAGGAAATATTATTATATTAATCCACTGGAAAATATTCCAGAAGTAAAGATTCAAGCAAGTAAAGAAAGAAAGAAATGATGTAGCCATAATGTTGAATGTCAAGATTTTTTATGATGATTGGGAATAAAAAAAAAATACCTGTAAAGGCAAATATGCCCTACAAAAAGAAAAGTGAAATAATAGGTTTGTATTGTGGTGAAGAAGAAACAACAGGACATGTTTGTTTTGAAATACAAGACAGCTAAAAAACTATGGAACAAATTATATAGACAATTTTTTTAGAAAAAAATTAAGAATAATGAGGATATAAATATGGATATGATTGAATGTGGATACTATGAGACTGTCACTCATTCTGGTGATCTGAACCCCTTTTGCAACATCTACAGAACAGTTTGGAGGGATAGGTATATCTTGCTAGGGTACTACTGCTATGGAACAGAATCGCTACCCGCATAAAACAAAGTTCATTCCTATCTATATTCAAGGTACAACTTAGATCTATGGATCTATAGATCTAAAGATGGGAAAATGTACCACAGGATTGCCCTATGTATTACTAATGGACAAAGGCATATTATAAATGCTTTATTCCATGTATGGGTCCTCTAAAATTATCTATGTTATGATCCCAGTCATTCTCATTAGGGGTAATATATAATTATTGACCATGGAATGGATAAGGTCAATCTATAACTAAATGGGATAGTCTATTTTGTGCATAAAAAAGGAAATTAGCTAGACTTAAAAATGACCTACAAAGGCAGCTCGCCTACTATTTTGCTATGAAACTATGAACCTACAAAGAAATAAAAAATAGTTATGGAATGACCCTTGTTTTATGACAATTTTTTTATCAATCATGGAAAGAATGGTAAATAGTGGTTAAGGAAAAAATATAAGAATGTATATATACAATTGAAAAAAGTACAATTATAAAGAAAAAGAAACAATATTTAGAAAGGTAGAAGAATTAAATGAAAAGGTCTATAAAGACAGATAAGAAATATAAGAAGATAATAAAAATGGTCCAATTATTGTTAGTTAAACAAAGGTATTATTTAAAAAGAAGAAAATAAGTTGTTTATCCTTTTCTGGTAAGATTTGTGAGGAAAACAGATACATTCTTAAAAGAAAGTTATGGTGAGGATGAGGGTATGCTAACAAATCAAGACAATATTATGCAAGCCAAATTAAGATGTTTCACATTTTTTACAAAGGAGTAGAAAGAGTGAAGAGAATTTGTTGGGATCTGCATTTAGAAAAGAATCTATGTTGTGCTTTGAAAAATAAGAGATATAGACATTCAGGAATTAGACAATATTTTGAGTAAATTCAATGTAAATTCTGTGTCTGTGCCAGTAGTTTCTGGTATGGGGTATAATTTATACAACAAAATTATTTGCGAGCATAAGGACATATTTTTGCAAACAAAGTGAGGTAAAAAGACCCTTTAACATTTTATAACTAGACATGTTACCTTTCTGTACCTTTAACATTGTAGTTGTGCTATTTCTTCAACTTAAAGCACACTGTTTGTCACATTTTCATTATCACAGAATGATGTATTGCATAGATTATTTATTTCTATTTATCATCTGTGAAACTGTTTCAGTTAATGTCATGTAATAACATTACTTGGAGCTTTTTTACCTGAGCCTCCACTGAAAAAGGTTTAATCCAGCTGGACTTTCACAGTAATCAAAAATAAATAAATAAATAAGTGCTATAAAATATGTTAAATTAATTGAAAGATGAAGGACATGAAAAAGGAGAAATATGTAAAGAAGTGACTAAATTAATTTTGAAGACGGGGACAGCTGCAAAATAAAAAACAGAAGCCAATTATATTAAATAACGTTGTTTATAAAATACTATTGAAAGTAATTCTTGCACGGTCAGAGAACTGTATTGGAGAGGTGATTGTTTAAGGGCTGTAAGGATAAAAGATTAAATGAAAAGTCAAGAACTATTGGTTATGATTTAAAACATTGTAAAGTATAGTTATGGGGAAGGAAATAAGGTACATATAGTAACAGTAGATATGACAAAGCAGTAGATCTTGTGGCTCATCAGCAATTACTGAGGAGTTGTTGATGTTTGGTGTGACAGAAAATTCTTAGAGGTCATAAAAAACATCACATATGGTTAAATAGGTCACCATTCTAATTAATGGGAAGCAGACTAGGAAGTTTAGTGTCAAAATGGATGGCTGGATAGGGATACACCAATAAATAGTGCACCTTTTCACATTAGTTGAGAATTAATGACACTGAATTGTGTTATTAGGAATAATATTGAAATTCAAATAGTAATGTCATGCGCTGATGATGTTATATTAGTGGCAAAAGACAAATTATGGGTAGCAGAAGTTATTAGAGGAACTCAAAAATATTGTAATAAGGTGGGGGGTCATTTCAGTGTTTACAAAAGTAAAAGACTGAGAAATGCTGGTTGAGTAGAAGGGATACAATTCTCTAAGACAAAAATTTCAGTTTTAAGTATAATGATTGGGGGAATGAAAATTGCTGATGAGCAATCGACTTCTATAATAAGAGATAATAGTTAGTAGATTCTGGAAAACATTTGGGCTTTCCTTAAGGGAAAAAGTATACTTAATCAATAGTATTGTATAAGACTGTTAGGTAATGAGATGTATATATACTGGCTACAAATAAGAACCTGTACCATGAGCCATCAAACCATGCCCAGGAGGTCTACAATAGACCACATGTAACAACCAGAAACATCACAGAGCGTGTGTTTGTTGCATTGAAAGCTAGGTTCAGACATCTGGACACATCCAGGGTATACTGTAATACACACCTGAAAAGGCAGAAAAGATGATCACAGTGTGTGCCATGCTGCACAACATGCTAACCCATGCACTCTACATACCTGGAAATAACTCATGGGAAGATGGCAGTGCTGAATAGGGATGAACTTCAACTTGTGTAGGGAAAAAAACAGCATTATTGATCACATTTGCACTATTAACCAGATGAGCACAGTTAAAATATATGGAATGTGTGACATACACATACCACTCATATGTGCACTTGTGGGCTTTGATGCAGACTGACCTAGGAATTTTAAGAAGGACAGTATAAATGGAGGTCAACTACAGGATTAACAGCAAGGACAAGTATGAAACATGCTTAATAGCTTACCACAGATGGACTCCTGCTATGCAGAGGTTGTGGGCTGTACTGTGGATTCTGGAGTGGGAAAGCAAAGAGAAAGACATGACAGTTATGTATGTAGCAAAAATACTGACAACTATGACAACTTTGCTGTAGCATATCTGGTCTGTCTGCAGTTGAATGGACCTGTAGTGTATAGTGCTAGTGAAAGAACAATATGACAGTAAACAGCACTGCCATGAAATGAGGTTGAGGCACTAACAACATAGTATTCACAGTACAGAGACATTCACCTGCTGATCCTTGGTTTAGTCCCAAAGTAGATGGATCTGTGAATATTAACCAAACAGAATTACAAATGTTGTTTGGGCTATTCTGTGTGTAACTCACTTGTATCAACACATGCCATTAGATTTGCTTTCATCATCCACACTCTCTGTGGATGTGGGTGCATAGATCAACTCTGCTGCTATAGATCAAAAACATCAATACACGAATATGCATGCTACAGCACTACACATCCCTGTAATGGAAATAAAGACATATATGTTTGTCCTGGAACTCTAGCTTCAATCCCACAACCAGGGATGCCTCACTCCCCTCTTGTTGTATGCAGTGATACCAGAAATATTGTGATATCATCTGGTGGGTCAGTAGTGCTGCACCATTGGTGGCATCCTTTCATCTCTCATGTCATTCTGTTGGCTGCACAAAGGATCATATGCAAGCAGCAGCATCTCAACTATATAGATTTTTGCAGAATGTCCAGACTTTTGCCTTATATTTTTGGTCTGTTTCACATAAAATTATGGTTTTCTGGCAAATCATGGGGGGGGGGTTGAAGTCAGAAAATAAAGACAGACATTTGAATGTCAGACTTCATACCCTTCAGAAAAGTCATGCTAATGCAAAACCTGTTATTCTATCAATTTTCTAAGTTTGTAAGAGCAATATTTTAAAAGCTTCCTTATTTTGGGGCCTCTGTTCCCCCATTATTTAGGCTTTGTTCAGATTTCTTGCTCTAAGAGGTTGAGAGGTATGTCTACAGGCTTCATGGGATTGTGGTTTCCAATTGCATTGATCATGTAGGTGAGGTCAGTCCAGATTTCATTTCTCCAAACAGTATCACCTGAACAGCCTAGGAGTCTCCTTCTATGTTGGTGGAGAACATCAGTTATGATGTCATTTTCCTGGGGGGAGAAGGGGCCACCCATAGGACTGCTGGCCATCTGAAAGACAGTGATACTCACATGACAATATTGACATTTGAGCCCATTTATGCATTTCATTCTGTGAATAGCATATGTCAACATAAATAATATGCATTCCTGTGCAATGAAAATGTCAGTATAACACTGTTTGTGATAAATACTAATGTGACATATTACAAGTAAACTGCCTTCATGCATAACACTGGTAAAATATAAATAACTTGTAATTTCTTTACAGTTCATGAGCATGATTAAAACCCTTGGCAATACATATATATTGCATGGAGATCAAAAGACAACAGCATAATGCCACAATAATCTGCTTGCATGTCAGATTGAAATACTACAACAAATAATTTGAAGAACTTATGGAACATGTCTTCAAATCTCACAAGCCATAGCCATACCACAGACAGTACAGATCATTGAACCAGTACTGCTAATACCTTTTGTAAGACTCATCATTGAAGACATATCCGTAACAGCAATGGCACATTTTTTCAACAGTTTTGTTAGAAGGCATGAATTAAGAAATATCCATAATATCAACATCATACACTAGATATGGATAGTGTTGGAATCCATAGGTTTCTGTAGTTACACCACAGAATGCAAGGAATTGCTAGTAAGAATTGTGGATAATCTGTAAATCAGCCTTCATATACCGTTAATATTTGCAATGGAAGAATGTGACTGAAATAAACTGTTTAAAAGAACAACACCTGTATTAATAACGTTGAAGCAACATCACTTCAGTAACTTGTAACAACTTCTGTTAAAGATATCATTTTGAGTAAAAATTAATTTAAACATGCACCTTTTGAAATGACTAACTTTAAGAGATTTACTAGTCAACAAAATAGAAATACTACCAATTGCCAATGTACCTCTCACTCCAAATCACAGAATCAAAGTACACTTCATGTGCACCCACCTTTTAGTACCATTTGCACTGTAAATAATTAATGAAGTTCATTGAAATTCAAGTTTTTGAAATCTCAGTCATGCACATCTGTGTAAATTGGCTTCATGAACTGAAACATTTTGGTGTACTGCATAAACACCCAATGGGTATCAGTAAACAGTACCATGTGTGGTATTTGCCCATTATCTTCTAATAATCTGATAACATGACATCAGTGCCACATTCAAATATTGACTTTGATACATTTCCTGATAAGACCATTGCTAACTGTGAACTGAGTGGCATCTCAGTGAGCATTTCTCTGTGTTTTACAGACTTCTTTTAATTAAGGATCATGATGGCTACTTCGAGGAGGCTGAGATGTGTCCATGCATCCAGCTGGACTGTTGAGGCAACTACCCAGATGCTGACCGTGTACACCAAATTGGAGCAGATACTGAAAGTCAGACCCAGGAACTTTACCATGATCAATGTGTGGAACCCGATCAGGAGGAAGCTTTGATGGAGGACAGGCCACTCCACTTGAATGCAAGTTCATCACTGCTATGATGACCTGCATTGGAAGGATGCAGAGGAGCTTTGAAGGAGGGTTGCAAAGGTGTGGAAGCAGCCCATAGAGTTCTACAGTAAGTATCAATATTCTACTCATATCTGAGCATTCCTACAGATTTTACAGATAATTCTCTGTCCCATAAATATCACATAGATGGTTTTATAAACATTTTAGCTGCTGGGACAATTAGCTCATGAGGATAATTAAGTGAACTTGGTAAATACTGATCAATTAATGAGTTAAATTTCCACACTGTTAATTTATATAACAATGTGTATAACATCCATAATTATATCCTTGTAGATGTACATATGTTTCATAACATCTAACTACATAATTTCACATAACCGCTGTCCTCATGCATCACCAATGACTACAGTGCCTAGGCCACAGATGACTGTGTAATTTGTAGTTTTCCATTATAGTCCCACAGTATCACCTACTGCACTGTTATATGTTGGAATAAAAACACACATTTAACTTCATTTAATCACTCCTACTAAAAAATTATACATATACATTTATTTAATTTAAAAAGTCCGACTGTTTACACATATGCTTTTAGTTATGTGTTGGTAGCTGTTATTTCTTTACAATACACGGTCCACTGATTGTTTGCATTTTGTGCATTCATCTGTTCTCTGCAGGACTTCTAATAAACATCTGCTGTACCTGTTTTCTAAGCTAAAGCCCTTGCTGAAAGTTAACATGGCCTGTAAAGTGACTGGTCAGCATATCTAAATTTTGGCATGATGTGGGTTCCAAACCACATAGGGGAAAACATATAGCTGTACCTGTTACCTTGCTTAAATTCACCTCTAGCATTTTTTGAAGAACAGTATTCCAATACTCCCTATTAATGTTTATGTTGTGCAGAGTAACAACTCATTGAGTTTGTCTTTGAATTTCTATGAATATGGCCATAATCTGTAAGGCTTTAATAACATCAGGTTTCTAATAACAGGGTTAGTATCTGTTTGTTTAAGAATTGCATATGCTGGCTGTTAGCTCAGATTGTGAGGAAACAAGCCATCATGTCTTCATTTTGGCGTGCTGTGTGCTCAAATCCAGAGTGGGGGAAGAAATATTAGAAAGTATTATCTTGCTTTAATATAGCCATAGCATTTATTTATAGAAGCATATTACACTTATTGATAGTTATCATATATTTTGAGCATGGTTGCACACAACTTGTTTATTTGTCAAATTCCTGCTAACATATCCATAATCTGTAACATTCTGCTAACATCAGCAATTTAACTGTGGGCAAAAGCAATTTAGTCTTGCTAAATCTTGTTATATGTCTGAATAATTATTTGGTTAATAATGTATACTTTGTAAAAGTGTGATAAAGGTCTGTTTTCTCATGAAATATTAAACTCAATTCCAGAACAATATCATCCTCAAACTATGAGAGAGTGGGATGGGCAGGCTAACATTTGAAATGCAGAACAAGGAAGATGTATGTACTTTCCTAGTGATGTACAGTTTTTCAAGGAATATCATAGTACTCACACATACCTTATTGTGTCCAGTCCATTATGTACGGCAGCATGCATGGTTCTGTTCGCAAAAGCTGTATGCTACATGACACTGTCACACTGCCTGAGAAATGTATGCTCTCCAATACTGTTAATGTTTCTGAACAAAGTGATAACATAACTATTATACCATGACCATTAATATTCCAAAACGTGCACGCTGATTGGCCAGCGTGCACATTGTAAATCGACTTATACTCATGGAAAAAGGTCCAGTCGCCCGGACTTTTTCCATTAGTATAAGTCTTTTTTAAAACACTGTGTCGCTATGTTAAAGGAGTTTAACATAGCGACACAGGTTTAAAAAAAGCAACGGAGATCTCTGTTGCTTTTTTTTAAAGCTGTCTCGCTATGCTAAACTCCTTTAACCATAGCGACACAGTGTGTAAAAAGCAACAGAGATCTTGCTTTCGCCGTTGCTTTTTTTTTTAAACCTGTCTCGCTATGTTAAATGGGTTTAACATAGCGAGACAGCTTTAAAATAAGCAACGGAGATCTCTGTTGCTTATGTTAAAGCTGTCTCGCTATGTTAAACCCATTTAACATAGCGAAACAGTTTGTAAAAAGCAACGGAGATCTTGCTTTCTCCGTTGCTTTTTTCAAAACTGTCTCGCTATGTTAAATGGGTTTAACATAGTGAGACAGCTTTAAAATAAGCAACGGAGATTCTCCGTTGCTTTTTTTAAAGCTGTCTCGCTATGTTAAACCCATTTAACATAGCGAAACAGTAGAAAGCAATGGAGATCTTGCTTTCTCCATTGCTTTTGCCCACAGCTCTGATGTACTGCGTAGGCATACGCATACACAGTACATCAGAACTGCCGCGGATACCAGACAGCTGAGGAAGGGCAGCAAGGAGGCATTATACAACGCCATTATTTAAGAAAAGTAATTATTTTTTTCTTAAATAATGTCATTGTATAATAGCAATAACCCACTTCTGGGTGTGGGTGATGCTGGATTTACCCACGGTTGGCTTTGTTTGGTCCCGAGGGCGAACCACGCCAACCGTGGGTAAATCCAGCATTACCCACACCCAGGCGTGGGTTACTGCTATATAATTTTCTGACTGTTTATACACAATCAGCAAGTTCATACTTTCATACTTTGCAAACCTAAGCCAATATCTTTATTAGTAGACGATGGTCTAGTAGATGATGTCATAACATAAAGTCTTTTCACTGCGTGCAAAAAATGCTTTTTCAGTTAAGATGTATGAGGTAGGCAGTTAGCTATCCAAAGAGATAAAAAAACTTCTGTCTGAAATTAACCAGTTGTCCACTTCAAAATGAATCACAAAAACAGCAAAGAAGCAGACTGGAACACGGCCTCACAGTGCAGGTTAAAACTAACTAAACCAATCTTAAAACACCAAATAAAAAGAAAGAAAAATGCATATAAAACAAGGTAAGCACTTTCAAATCTACAAACAGATGCTTCATCAGACCATTGAGTAATTGCTACACAGAATTACCTATGCAAATTCCTAGAACACAAATGAGGCTTTAAAGAGCACACTCATTAAGACCATGGCCTTTATACGACTGCAAGGTAATGATCCAACACATTTCTACCTCCTCTATCTTATTCCTGATGTCACACAAACATCTATTAAAACTCATTAGATGTATGACCTGAAAGGAAAAAACGTGATCTGTACCAGTACCGCTAATATGCTTATATAGTGCATTTGTAGTTATACCCCTACAGAGCTCACTAACTTGTTTATGTATTCTTTCTCTGAGAGAGTGGTTGGTCTTCCCCAACATAAAAAGCTGGACATTTCCTCCATCTAGAAATGATATACCCAATCCCTTCTTGAACAGTCAGAGTATAAAGTAAAACTAAACAACCTAACAGAGTCTGGATGTAAAAAAGTATTCTCATTTTCAACATAAGTGCAAACTGTGCAGTTCCTACATTTATATAAGTGCCTATCCTCTGTGACATCACCCTTTTTAATTGATGTCTGAATTCATACCTCTCAACCTCTTAGAACAAGAAATCTGGACAAAGTCATATATAAAAGTGGGACAAAGGAGCACAAATATTGCTCTTACAAACTTAGAAAGTTGATAGAATAACAGGTTTTTCATTAGCACAGATTTTCTGAAGGGTATGAAGTCTGAAACTCAAATATATGTCATTATTTTTGAACTTCAGTGTTTAATGATTTGCCACTAATTTGCCAGAAAACCACAATTCTATGAAAAATAGACCAAAAATATGAGGCAAAAATCTGGACATTCTGTGAAAATCTGTACAGTTGAGAGGTATGTGTTTGATCATAACATAACATATGTTTCAGATTATTTTTATTCTTAAAAGTAAAAGATAGAACCATTACAACAATTTGCCTTATCTTGTCATCCACTGACAAGATTTTCAAATTCTTCCACATAATACAAATTTGAGAGACATCTGATGGAAAAGTAATCTAAAACTACTATTCTGAGTGTGCCTAATATTACATATAATGCTTTCTGAAATAAGGACACCATTTGTTTCCCCTTTCCACTCCTTCTACTGTTAACTTACCAGTCATATCACTTTCCTCATACCCTCTATCAATCAGTTCATCTCTAGAACATCTCATAGTTTGAGAAAATAGTTTTTCATCACGTATCAGCCGATAGCAGAAATGCTAAGTGTTCTGTCAACTTAACCAGGGATGAGTGAATGGCCCTGAGAGAATTACAGCACCATCCACATATTGTAATAGTGGCCATGAATTGGCAACAGTATGAAAGCAAAATGCAAGACATGCTTTTTGATGTGTCTACATATCGTAGCTTACTAAAGGCTATAGATTCTATTATTGACAGAGTGAAAGCAGATTTATATGATTGTGTTATATGTAGGGTTATTACATTTGAATTTTATGAGTACCTGCATGTTGAACATCCTGTGATACCTGTCATTCAAAGATTACCCAAAATACAGAAGCATTTGTATGACCCACCAGTGAGACAGATTGTATCAGGGAGTGGGAGGCTCACTGAGCCACTTTCTATGTTGAATCGCAGCTGAAACCAGTATTAGCTGCCTCTTCTACTGCTTTTAAATATACAAAGGATCTCTGGGAGTCTATACTTGCTTATGTAGATGGTGCTGGTCAGGTAAATGATTATTTCTTTGTGACATTAGATGTATGCTCACTTTTTACAACTATTGCTAGTGACATTGGCTTGGATTTTGTTAGGTTGTATCTTAATGCTAACAGTACATATTCTCTTAATACACTTTCTCTTACTGTATTGTTGTATTAGAGAACAATGTTTTTATGTTTAAAGACATGTATTATTTACAAGGCTTTGGAGTGGCTATGGGCACGTCTTTGTGCCAACTCTTATGCGCAAATAGTGATGGCATATTGGGAAATAACTCTTGTCCTTAATAATCTGGACTTCAGTCAGCATATCAAGTATTATAAGTAATTTGTGGATGATATATGTATTCTATGGACAGGTACCTCTGATAGGCTGCATGAGATTTTGGATTATTAACATTCCATTGCTAGTTTTCTTAAATTCACTATGGAGTTTTCTAAGGACAAAATCACTTTTTTACATGTTACACTGGTTAAAATGACAGATGGTATGGGTTGTTAGTGACCTTTATAAAAAGGCTTGTAGAAATATACTCTACTGCAAAGTATCAGTATGCACCTGGGCTGCACATTTAGGAATGTGGTTAAAAGGCAGGCCATGCAATTTTCCAAGCTGAAAAGTGATAAACAACTTTTTTTTTCAAACTGTGAGTTCCGTTTAGAGATGAACTAATTGATAGAGGGTATAAAGAAAGTGATGTGACTGGTAAGTTAACAGTGGAAGGAGTGGATAGGGGAAACAAAGAGCATCCCTATTTCAGAAAACATTATATGCAACATAATGCTGTTGCATCAAGGGTGGTTAGGCACACTCAGAATAGTAGTTGTAGACTATGTATTACTTTTACATCAGATGTCTCTCAGATTTCTAATATTGTGAGTAAGAATTGGAATATCTTGATAGTGTATGACAAGATAATACAAATTGTTGGGATGGTTACGTCTTTTACTTTTAAGAATTAAAAAGAATATGAAATGTATGTTATGTTATGATTAGACATCAACTGAAAAGGTGACTTCACAGATGCTAGGCACTTTTAGTTGTAGGAATTACACAGTTTGAACTTATGTTGAAAATGGGAATACTTTACTACATCTGGACGCTGGTAGGTTGTTTAGTTTACTTTATACACTGACTGTTCATAGGTTCATAGGTTCATAGGTTCATACTAGGCTATCTGCCCTAGGGCATTTATAAGCCTAGCCAGAATGTGTTTGGCTTTCGCCACCCATTTTAAATTTATTTTGCTATGCCCTTTTTCGAGGTTAGTATACCGTGCCTCTGTCTAACAGTGACACAGAAGTGATACCCGGGGTAAACCTACGATCTCCCATCCACTCATCAAGATTCGTCTTGAAGAGAGTCAATGAGGGACTCTGCCTAACCTGGACTGGGATTTTATTCCAGAGTGAAGGGAGCCTCTGGGTTATGAATCTGTCCCTCCAGCATGTCCTATTTATTTCAGTGCTGAGGTTCAAGTCTCTTGAGCGCGTAGCTCGATGGGATTTGGATTTTCTGAGGTGCAGCATGTCCATTAATTCCGGGTTGGACATGGCTTTATACGTCAGGCACAGATCGCCTCTGAACAGGCGATATGCCACTGAGTAGAGCTGGAGTTTCTTTAACCGGGCAGCATATAGCATCTGTTTGAGCCCTTTGATCCTCTTGGTGAGGTACTTTTGGGGTCTTTCCAGTTGTTGCAGGTGTCTGGTAAGGTACATCCCAAAAGGGGCATTGTACTCAATTATGGGCCTGATGAGGGATGAGTAAAGAGGCACGATGACCTCCCTGATCTAGATGTGAATCCCTTCATGATTAGGTGGGCTATATAAAATGTTTTTCTAACCACTTTGGCCACATGGTTGTCAAATGAGAGATTGCTATCAACTTGGGTCCCCAGGTCCCTAATTACTTCTTCTGTACTTAATGGATTACCACCTATGTGGTAATTTGTGGGCACTTTGTTTTGCCAAAGGGATGACTATACACTTTTTGGCATTTAGCTTGAGGCCATGGCTCTGGCACCAGTTATCTGTTTCTATGAGGCCCTTTTGGAGGATGCTTGTGTCGGCTGGAGAGTCAATTATGGCACCCAGTTTGCAGTCATCTGTGAACTTGGTCAGCCACAGTCCTTCCGTGTTGGCCTGTACCTCCGAGAAATATATACCGAACAAGAGAGGTCCCAGGACTGAGCCTTGAGGGACACCACTTGTAACTGGTTTGGAGTCTGACATGGCTCCAGCAATTCTAACCATGTGGGTTCTGTCCTTGAGCCAGTTTGCAATCCATCTAGTGATATAGGGGTTTATATTTAAGCTGGTGAGCTTATCTATAATGCCCGAGTGAGGTATTGTATCGAAGGCTTTTGCGAGGTCCAGGTAGGCTGTGTGGACCACCTTCCCCTCGTCAATGGCCTTGGTGACTGTTTCAAAGGAAACAACCAGGTTTGAGAGCATTAGATCAAGTAGGTATTTTGGTATATCTTGCTAGGTGCAGGAAATGTCCAGCTTTTTATGTTGGGAAGACCAACCTTTCTCTCAGAGAAAGAATATGTGAACATGTCAGTGAGATCTGTAGGAGTGTAACTGGAAATACATTAGCTAAGCATATTAGCAGTAATGGTACAGATCATGTTCTTGCCTTTCAGGTCATACATTTAATGAGTTTAAACAAACATTTGGGTGACATTAGGAATAAGTCAGAGCAGGTAGAAATGTGCTGGATTGCAGTCTGATAAAGGCCAAAGTCTGAATGAGTATGTCTATTTAAAGCCTGATTTAGGTTCTAGGAGTTTGCATATCTAATTTCTGATAGGCTACACAGCTTAACTACATGTTTAAATCAGTTCTGTGTAGAAGTCACACAAGTGTCTGATGAAGCATCTGTTTGTATATGTAAAAGTGCTTACCTTGCTTTATATGCATTTTTCTTTCTTTTTATATGGTGTTTTAAGCTTAGATTAAAATGTTTTAATCTGCACAGTGAGGCCATGTTCCAGTCTGCTTCTTTGCTGTTTTTGTAGGCAATTAGCTGTCAAGATTGGAGGCTTGGATGTAGATTATGGTTGCAGGTTTGAATCCCATGTCCTCCAATCTGTGTTCAAAGATGTTAACACCTGAATGTAAACATGTCAATTGTGTATTGTAATTATCTAATGCTCTTCAGAAATAAATGTCTATAAACTGTGCTGAGAAGTTTATATCAGTGTTATTTGAGGAATACATTATTGATGCATTCTCTTTTTTGATTTCAGATGAGGAGGACTGCAGCCAGAACAGAGCCATGTGCATCAAGCGGATGCACAGGCTTGAGGATCAGTAGAGGAAGAGAGGTATGTTGATTAATTTACCTATTTTGTGAATTGAAATGTATCTTCTCCTGTTTACAGGCCTGTATTTTTGACAGTAACATGTATAGTGATTAGACTGCAGGAATACACACCATGCATCAGTAAGGGAAGTGAAATCATCACACGATAGCTGTGTCTATAACTGTGATTCAAATCTAACAATGTTGATATTTAATGTATCATTGAGACACTGTTTCAGCACACATTTTTTGAAATGTGCTCTAGAACCTAAATAACAGTTGGGTTGGTGTATCTGTCACACATCTTTTTCTGTGAATGTTTTGCATACATGTTTAAGTGCTATGATTGGTTCTTATGATTATGGTTTGGCACATTTGTATGCCTGGCTGTGTTTTCTGGTGATTGTTCTGTTGTGCATAGCTTGCCTGTTCACAGAATAAATGGGTGTCTGCTGTATCAGTGTTTGCACTGCTATTTGCAGAATGTGTGGCATGGCCTTCAGTTAAACTTTGGTGTTTCACCTTCAGACAACTTGGGTGTTTTTGTAGAAGTACAGTTATAGCCTAGGTTTACTGACACTTGAGCAGATACCTATTTGATTGCAGTAATTCATATTCATTACACCCTGCAGGTCAATACTGGTATTGCATCTTTTTCAGACAACTTGAGAGTTTTTGTAGAAATACAGTTATAGCCTAGACTTACTGACACTTGAGCAGATACCAATTTGATCACAGCAATTCAGTATCAGCAAGTATATTCCCAATGTTTTGATTTTCAGGCTACTGATTGCTAGTTATTTTGGTAGATAATTTATACAGTGATACACATACAGTACTGTCAGTAACAGATGCATTTGATTCTCATATGTCAACAGCTGTGTTGATTGAACTTGTCACATTGTTTTAGTGATTTACTCATTATATTGATGTGTGTTCAGCCAGTTATCATGCTGTCTGTATCAAATGTTTGTCATATGGCTTGCATAATGTCCGCAGTATTGTCAGATCACTTTCTCCTCATTTTAACAATGACATCTTGTGGCTGCTCATATATATCATTAAAAGCAACACAGTACAATTTGTTGATTTGAGCATTCATATATTCTTACAAAGCTAATGACCTGTGTGTTTTTGTCAAACTATATAGAATTGTTCAGAAAGTCCTTTTTAGGACTACGGCATATAGGACCATAGGTAACTCTGTCCATAATGGATGTGTGTAAGCCCCTGTGTAAATTGTCATCATAATCATCATCATAATCATATTGTGTTGTGCTATGATATTCATGAGATTGTTATGCATGATAGACATTTACTTTTCTTTCCTGTTGTATTTTGAAATTAATCTTTACATAGCATGGATCCCATGGACCTTCTCCAATTCAAAGGGAAAGATGAGCACATGAGAAGCCACTGCCAGAGTCTTCAGGGGATGATACTGGTGATGATAACAATGATGTTGCAGAGGAACCTGGACCCTCCCCTGCCCAAGCCAGCCTGCCTGCACACAGGAGGAGATGTCAGCATGACCATGATCAAGTTGATTACTAGGAGGAAATCTGAGAGGTCATGCCCGATGTGTTCTGAACACATATTACGGACATAATGGGGTCCTTCTCTGAGGATATGGCATGGGCTATGTGAGATTCATTCAGGGCAATAACCCCATCAGTCTGTAAGTATTATATGTGTGCTAGACTTATGTTATGCTGCCCACATGGTGATTGCCCTTTCATCCATGCACCTGTCATGCTTATGTGCTATTGTCATGGGACATTTACTTTGATTTCAATGTGTGCATGACACACATTAACATATTACACTTTCCACACACATTCAACTGTCCATGCATTGTAGCAGTTAACCTGCAGCTAATGTTGCAAGAGGTAACCTGTAAACATGTGTGTTACTGGGACGAATGACAGACAATATGTATTGTCTATACTCCATCGCTAACAGTGTGATATGCTTTGGATTTCTGTTTTGTCTTATTGACATGTCATTCCACATGTTTTTTGGATGACAGTTGTCATGATGTCCCACTGTCATCATGTGGTGTTGTGTGTCATGTGTTGGCAATACTGATGCCATGTGGGATCATATACAACTATATCCTATCTATTTGCAGTCCTCCTTTACTGACTGCATTGCACAGCAGTGTAACATTAATCCATACACAATGTTACAGATACATTCTTTCACAGTATATTACATTTTGTTTGTTTTATGTAGCATTTCTACACCTATTACTTAGTGACATATGTGTACACATTCAATAAATAGTTGTACACATTAATTGACTGTATGTGTGTGTCTACACATAGTTGGATACATACTGACACAAAAATTTACCTTTGACATGCAAGCATTCACTGAGTTACTGTTGATGTGCTGTAATGATGCTCACAGGAGTGTCTTCTGGTCCATTATGAGCAGGATGGTTGACATACACCTGTATTTCTTTAACTGACATTTGCATGATAGTATATGTGTATGTGAATGTAATTTTTAGCTTGCTTGCCTATGCATGTTGATGTGGCATGATTGTACATTACTGTGCATGTGTGTTTTATACATGTCCGGTTCTGTGGTCATCAGCAATCCATCTGACCACTTGACCTACATTCTTCATTTTGTGAAATATATTTTTGTGTGTCTTCTACAGAGCCCTGTCTGCTGTACAAATGCATGTGCATGGTGTCAACTTACCTTATCTTCCTTTTCCCTGATGTAGGCCCAGGTTGTCCACCTCTCTCCCACCTTAATATTTCACTATTATTTTTTGCAGGTATGTTTGCTTTTGTTAAAACTACTGACCATTGCCATGTATTAATCTGGCACAGTGAACATGTGCCACATGTATGCCTATTGTACAATGCTGGACATGTGTACACAAGTTGCTGGATAATGCTTGCAATACGTCCTCATTCCCATTATAGTTGTGTGTCACACAGTGTTGTTTTTTTCACATTCCATTTATGCCACTGACAAACTACACCTGTGTGTTGCCTTTAACATAGTGTATGTGTGTAACATATACACATTAATTTTCTGAAGGGTATGAAGTCTGAAACTCAAATGACTGTTATTATTTTCTAACTTCAGTCTTTAATGATTTGCCACTAATTTGCCAGAAAAACAAAATTTTATGAAAAACAGATCAAAAATATGAGGCAAAAATCTGGACATTCTGTGAAAATCTGCACAGTTGAGAGGTATGAATTCCCATATCTTCTTTTCCATCTCCCACTTTCATTGGGTGTGACAAATCCCAAACCCATTGTTAGCAAATGTTAGCTATGGTGATGTGGCTGTGATTGCCTTTCACCTTTATTTTTTTTATTAGAAAATTTGTGGATTCCATCACAATCTGTAAGTCCAGGATGACATGTTTTAATAATACATGTATTACGGAGATATCTGTAGTTGTCCCCGAGTTTACTGTAAAGAGTGATATATATATATATATATATATATATATATATATATATATATATATATATATATATATATATACATACATCTATATATATATATTTATATATATATATATATATATATATATATATATATATATATATATATATATCTATAGTAGGATTCCAAAATAGAATACTACGACCGCCACAGCTGAATAAAACTTTGTTAAAAATAAAAAAAGGATGAGCGCTTTCAGGTTGCTATAACACTTCTTCAGATCATAGTACAAACAAACAATCAGCCTTTTAAACAGTAAAACAGCCAATGAAATCTCTCCATTTTTGCACCAAAATTATTTGGTCAATAAAATCCCATGCGATAATAAAAAGTAACTAACAACCAATCAAATTGATAAGAAAGCATGTACATAAACAAATGGAAAAACAAAACAAGTAATACTTGCATATAAAGGTAAACAATGTAGATTCATCAATAATTCTTCATTGATGCTTTTCACACATCTTAAGACTCTCTGGGCTAGACATTAGTTTTCCTGCCAAAGTGAGTGTGTAGTTTATGCTGCTACATGTGGCTCCTGTTTTTCCTTTTATAAAGGGAAAACTATAAGATGCCTAAAAAGGAGAATATACAAGCACAATTTAGCCATAAGAAAAAGAGGATTTTACTAATGCACTGGCCAAGTATGCAAGTTCATGCTTAGATTTTAAGAAATTTACTTTTTCAGTCCTAGATTATGTGGTTAGGAAGGACTTTAATGAGAATTACAAGCTTTTACTAGAATGTAAAGAGTCTTTATGGCAAATTAACCTGGCAGCAGATATAGCACCAGGTTTAAAGAAGAGTGTTTATATTGTTAGCTTTAAGGTGACATTGAACTGTTTTGTATATAGTTGCCTTTGAACTGAGAACACACACTGTTTTAGGCACATTTTAGTATATTTTTATATATTATAATAATTATTGAACTGTATTAGCACTGTATGTACTGCTTTAAATTAATTTATCTTAATTGCAAGATTGAGGTCATGTGATATGTTCAAATTTGAATATATTGTGGTAGAGTGAGAGGTTTTTCATTTTCTGATGAAGTTCAAAAATAATAAATTGAAGGAAAGTGTTAAGGATTGTGTTCGCCTTCTTTGTTCATCTCTGAGCATTTTTGTCTTGACTTACATATTATATTATAATGTGTTGGTCATCTTTCCAAAATGACAAAACATGGCCATTTCAAAGAAGAATTCTCAAACATATAACTAAAACTTCATTATATCTTACATTATTGTGCCACAAAATTTTTCAGTACCTGTCATTATTGTATACACATTGATCAATCATGTATTAGAATTTCCTTTTTTAGCCAATTGGTTTTGAGGTGTTCTGAAAAATGGCATTCAACATAGGCTGTATTAATTTATGTGTTTTTCATATACAAAATTAAAATATGAAACACACAGATATAATCTAAATCACTCATAATTTTCTTTATGTGTGATGACCAGTCATAATGTTAAAGACGGCTTATCAAGCCAATCAGTAGATAATGCAGCTTAGAGAACATATCAGTTGTTTTCACTGTATAAAATTGGCAAATACTCTAAATACAACAATCCTAGTATAAGAAGTTCCATCCGTAGAATACAATTATCTTAAAGTTAATAAAGTGTACTACTGAAAATAAGAAACAACATTCATGCCATGTTGTGTGAATAATGGTTAAAATACCGTGTTGCAAAAACAAGTTTAACCACAAGATCCAATCAGAATTCAGAAATGGCTTTATCAGCCAATAGACGCTAAGTAACACTTGCCAAAATGGCATCCAAACCAGATCATATTAAACATAATAGCATTAGTCTTTTCAGAATAGTAAAACAATCGTCTTCATGTTAATAAAATGTACTACTAAAAATATAAAACAGTAATCACATCATGTCATATAAGGAATGGTTAAAAGTCCAGGTTACAAAAGCAAGTCTGATCACAAGATTCAGTCAGAATTCAAAATTGGCTTTATCACCCAATAAACGCTAAGTAACAGTCGCCAAAATGGCATCCATACCAGATCATATTAAACAAAATAACATTAGTCTTTTCAGAATATCTTAAATCAAGAATGTAAAATAATTCCTTCTCATCATAACATATATATGTGAGAATAAGCTAAATAATAAATTAATTACAAATATACATTTAATAGTAATAACCAATCAACATTTAGAATTGTCTTTTGCAACCAATGAATTTTAAAGAGCATTCTCTAATAAAATGTTGTTGCCAAATTGATTAATCCTTGATCAGTCTCTTCCTATGTCAATATTGGTTATGCCAAATTCAAAATGAATTGATTTAAATCATGTATTGCTTCTCAGCCACAAAATAATTTGTCATTCATAGCTAGTATAGTGATATATTCTTTTACCAATCATGTTTCAGAATTAACTTTTTTAACCAATGAACATTAGGAAGGAAATGTATTTGTCCATAATCACAAAATAATTTCTGATCCTAATGATATGAACAATCTTGTCTTTAATCTGAATGATTATAATTTGACAGCCAACAGCTTGCACTTTTGAATAAAGGTGATAAGTTTATACCAGCGACGCCAGCAAAATTAAGTGATACTTTAATTAATTTGAGAATATTTTGTATGAATGTTATGTTAAAGACTATCTATGGCAATAGTGAAGAAACACACATAAAAGGAATAAAAAGCCAAGTACCTTTGTCCCACAAAACAATCATACTCTTGACACATTGCTAAAGGTATGTGAAAATTATATTATTCATTGACTGAACAATCCTAGAAGTCACTTTTATAATATGACTAAAGAAGAGAAACAAGCTCTACATGACCTGAGAAATGAACAATCAGTAGTTTTTACTACAGCAGATAAAGGTGGTGCTTTAGTTTTTATGAACAAATCCACATACAAGTAGAAGATGCAGGATATGTTAAGTGACATCAATACTTACACTGTCATTAATTACAACAGAGTCAATATGATAAACGAAATTAGAGATAAACTTCACAAATTACTGATGACCACCAAGATTAATGAATCTCTTCATGAATATTTTTCAGTATTATACCTTAAGTTACCAATAATAAAAGGACTTCTGAAAATACACAAAAAACAAGTTGATCCCCCTCTATGACCAATAGTAGCAGGGGAGAATTGGATTACTGAGCCCTTATCTATATTTATTGAAAATGAACTTAAAGTCAGCTATTCCTTTAGCACCAAGCATACTAAGAGACTTGAAGAATATTTTGGAGAATTTATTGATCTATATACAGACATTTGATGACTACAAAATATCGACTCGGTTACTCTAGATGTGAATAGTCTTTTTACTGTCATCCCGAATGAATAGAGCATTTCAGCTGTTAAGACATTACTAACAGATGGGAACTTTTTTTCTTTAGTGAAGATTGAACTTTTTCTCATACTTTTCCATATGGTTGTGGAAAATAATATCTTCACATATGAAGACAAAATTTATTGGCAAAAATGGGGGTTACCATGGGCACCCCCTGTGCAAATACATGCTCCAATTTAGTTCTTGCATTCTGGGAAAGCAAAGTTGCCTTGAATAAGAATGCATATAATAATCATCTTTGTTTTTATAGAAGATTCATGGATGACATTTTTATTCTGTGGAAAGGAACTACAGATAACCTGCGTGAATTTGTGCCCTACTTAGAAACAACCACATACTTTCTACATTTCATGTTGAACTGCTCCAACATATTTATTGATATGCTTGATGTTATATTGGAATTGAATGAACAATAATGAATTAACACCTCTATATATCACAAGCCCTGCAAGAAAAACAACTTGTTGGCTAGAGATAGTATGCTCCCAAGACACGTCTATTCCAATATTATGAAAGGGCAATTGCTTTGATATTCAAGGCTCCATATGAGAGATATGGATTATATAACAGCTTCACATGATTTAAAACAATTTTTAGAAAGGGGCTGTAAAGTTAACAGACTAGAGAAACAAATAACTGAGGTCAACAAACTGAGAAATGATTGAGGCAAATCTTATCTCAAGCAACAAATGAAGGACATTTCAAATGTTGAGACCAAATCCCAAGTGAGCATCTCCACATGTCTTCCACTAACCTATACGAGTGATGTGAAATATACACGTGATATAATAAAACATAACTGGAATATTTTGAAGAGTGACCACATCATTTGAGAGGTAGTAGGTGAACATCCTGTGTTTACTACTAAGAATAGCAGAAATTTCAAACAGATTCTAAATCTGGGATATGTAACATTTCCAGATACACCCATAATTAATAGAAAAGGCACTTTTTTCTTGCAAGAACTGTGCTAATTGAAAATACATATGGTAGACACATGAATTTACACATCCTGTAAATAAAAAAAATACATATTACATTTTTATGTAGATTGTAGAATGCGCAATATCATCTATGTGGCATTTTGTCAAGATTGTTCCAGTTTTTATGTAGGCAAAACCAATAGACAATTCAAAGAATGTATATCCAAACATATAAGTGACATCAGACTAATGGACATAACATTCCCTTTGTTTAAACATATTTCTACACATCCAACACACAGATTTCATTTATTGGTGCTTCAAATGATGAGATATAGTAACAGAGAAGGAGACATCACTTTAGAAACTGAATGTAAAGAATCATGTTGGATAGCTGACCTCCTGGTCTTAATACTTGTCTCCCTCTGAAGCCATTTTTGAAGAGGCATAGACTGAGCTGAATTTTACTTAAAATGTTTTTAATTTTATTCAGTCTTGATTTTGTATTGACATTTACAGATTACATTTGTCTAAACATGTTATGACAGTTCACCGTTCTTGGTATTATTTTGTTTTTATGTTGTTGCTAGCTTGTGGTATTTTCACTTGGACATATATTCCATCACTAACATCTATGTTGCAGGACTATGCATATGCAGACATTAGTTGGTATCATTATATTTTTGTGATGTAGCTTAGACATATATTCCATCACTAACATCTGTTATGTTGTAGAATTAAGTGTATGCTGACATTAGTATGTCTACACACACATAAGGTATTTAACATGTTCTTGATATTTATGGCCTAAATCGGCCAGTTGAGTGTCCGCTCATGGAATGGCATTTATGAAATCTATTGTAACAGTTTCCTGTTGGTCCATTGGAATTTTGATATTGTGATATTTTCCCACATGTCTATCCTATATGTTGTAGGACGCATTAGTATTTTCATTAATATGCAACAATTAAGATTATTTTGATTTTATTCTTGTTGATCCATGTATTAGACTGGGCTTTAGCATGTTCGCTTATGAATGAGATTAAGAAGCTCAGTGTTTATTGTGGTAATCATTTGGACTCTATACTTGACAGTCTTAGTAACTCAAAAATATATTTTTATGTTAAAAATTTAATATTTATAATATAGATTTTTCATTATATATCATATGCATCTTGGAAGTTACATATACACATAACTCTATGTACGCTAATATCCCCATATCGATTGTTTATGCAACATAAACAGTCCACCCCATTGCTAGAAAATTTAACAGATTACAATTGGATGAAAGAAGAAATATCTCACTTCATTTGGAGGATTTCCTTTTGGTTATGCAAAATAAATGGCGGATCTTATTGGTAGTAAATTTAATAGACTACTATTGGATGATAGAATAAATTATCTATTTCAATTGGAGAATTTCTTATTGGATATTACTAACTATGCAGTGATACTATTAGCTCCTTATGATTTGTAGGTGCTTATGATCGTTGGATGGTATCCAGTACCTTTTAAAACTAGAACATTAGGGTTTGACATTTTATGCACAGTTGAAAATTTTGAGATTTTTGTCATATTAGTACATCAACTTAATATATGACTGGTATGTGAAGACTTGTATATTTTTTATGATCTTTGGATGACATTTAACATTTATAGAATTAGTTTATCATTTGATGTACAGTTGAAAATCTTGGGATTTCTGTCATATATATTAGTATATCCAGTTAGTATATAAGCGGCATGTCAAGATTTATATTTTTCACTGTAATTTTCACAACATTTTATTTCTGATCTATATTAGTTTGGCTATTTTGAGATAGCATAAATATGTTACTTGCAACACATCATGCATATATGATATGTCTCATTCTGATCACTTTTTGGCATTATATTCTTGGTCACAAGGACATACTACAAGTTAAGATCTTTTTTCATATATTTTATATTGGGAAAAGTTAATCAACAGTTCATTGTAACCACATTAGTGATTATGGACAAGTACATTTCCTTACTAATATTTATTGGTTAAAAAAAGTGAATTCTGAAACATGATTGGTAAAAGAATATATCACTTTGAACGACAACTTATTTCATGGCCGAGAAGCAATAAATGATTTAAGTCAATTAATTTTGAATTTGGCATAACCAATATTGATACAGGAAGAGATCAAACAGGGATTAATCAGTTTGGCAACAACATTTTATTAGAGAATGCTCTTTAAAATTCATTGGTTAAAAAAGACAATTCTAAATTTTGATTGCTTATTACTATTAAGTGTACATTTGTAATTCATTTATTATTTAGCTACTTTTCACCTATATATGTTATGATGAGAAGGAATTATTTTACATTCTTGATTTAAGATATTCTGAAAAGACTAATGCTATTTTGTTTAATACAATCTGGTATGGATGCCACTTTGGCAAGTGTTAGAGTTTATTGGCTGAGAAAGCCAATTTTGAATTCTGATGGATATTGTGGTCAAACTTGCTTTTGTAACCTGGTATTTTAACCATTCTTTGTACAACATGACGTGAATGTTGCTTTATATTTTTAGTAGTACATTTTATTAACTTCAGGATGATTGCTTTAATATTCTGAAAAGACTAATGCTATTATGTATAATACGATCTGGTTTGGATGCCGTTTTGGCGAGTGTTAGTTGGCATCTATTGGCTGATAAAGCCATATCTGAATTCTGATCGGATCTTGTGGTTAAACTTGCTTTTGTAACCTGGTATTTTAACCATTATTCATATGACATGATCTGAATGTTGTTTCTTATTTTCAGTATTATAGTCTTTTCAGCTTTTCCCGGTAATGGGTCACTACAGCGGAACTCCGGTCCGCTAATGATTGGCAGTAGCTTTTTATGGTGCCGAGTTGCCAGCCTGACACCCAACCTTCAGCAAAGGCACTCCCATTCATGCATCTCTTCCGGAGGCCACTCGACCGCAGGGAGGACATGCAGACTCCTCACAGAAGGCACTCCCCGCACACTACTGAGAATCGAACAGGAGAACCTCTTGCTGTGAGGCAACAAGCAAACCACTGTACCACCGCAGCTATTGTTGTTTCTTATTTTCAGTAGTACACTTTATTAACTTTAAGATGATTGCTTTAAGATAGTATTCCATAAGTGGAACTTCTTATACTAGGATTGTTGTATTTAGAGTATTTGCCTATTTTATACAACAAAAATAGCTGATATGTTCTCTAAGCTTCATTATCAACTGATTGGCTTGATAAGATGTCTTTAACATTATGATTGATCGTCAAACATAAAGTAAAGAAAATTATGAGTGATTTAGATTATATCTATGTGTTCCATATTTTAATTTTATATATGAATAACACATAGATTAATACGGACTATGTTGAATGCCATTTTTCAGTATATCTCAAAACCAATTGGCTAAAAAAGGAAATTCTAATACATGATTGGTCAATGTGTATACAATAATGACAGGTACTGAAAATTTTTGAGGTACAATAAAGTAAGATATAATGAAATTTTAGCTATATGTTTGAGAATTATTCTTTGAAATGGCCATGTTTTGGCATTTTAGAAAGATGACAAACGCATTACAATATAAAATGCAAGTATTACTTGTTTTATTTTGCCATTCATTTATGAACATGCTTGTTTATCAATTTGATTGGTTGTTAGTCACTTTTTATTATCATATGGGATTTTATTGGCCAAATAATTTTGTCTCAAAAATGGAGAGATTTCACTGACTGTTTTGCTGTTTAAAAGGCTTATTGTTTGTTTGTACTATGATCTGAAGAAGGGTTATAACAACCCAAAAGCGCTCACCCTTTTGTTATTTTTAATAAAGTTTTAATCAGCTGTGGTGGACAAGGTATTCTGTTTTGGAATCCTACTATTTTGTCTCATTGAATACCTGACCTTGGTGGCCAATGTTCCAACTTCTCTGTGGTACTATATATATGTTTATATATATTACAAATAACATTGCAGCTTTGAAGATTTTAAGCTAGTGGATGAAATACAGAAATATCTGTAGTTGTCTGAGATGTTTCTGTGTCTATTCCTGGCAATTTATGGTACAAATGCCTTGCCGCTTACATTGGGATAGTTGGCATTTTTTATTGTTTTTTTTTTTTGTTATAAAAAACAAAAAGCTAGAAACCAAACAAGAAAATCAACAACCGAAGCAAATCTGATAGATACAGCATGACCATAGCCAATACTTGAAAACACTCTATTAACAATAAAATAAAAAAAACATTAAGCACTTTCATCAGCTTGTAACAAAGATTTCTTCAGAATCCTAAACCAGTTACATAGTAAAACCATTTAAATATTCATCCAAACTCACCATGTGACTATTAAAAACCAATGAAATACAAACCAGAATAAAAATATTCAAAAAGTTATTTACATTATATTATGTTATATAAGACTTTAAACACAGAATGCTAGTAATAGAAACATGTTCATTTAAACCTGGGGGGACACAAATGTTCAATTTTATATTTTGAATGCATGGCTAGGCTTAAAGAGGTCCCAGTGGTGATTATCCGAGTACACAGCTATGAAGCTATTTTTGTGGCTGACTGTTTTATTTATTTTATTGTAGTTTTGTTTGTTTACCAGGGTAGTATACTTATCAGTATAGACCATTTGCAGCCACAGCCTGAGTATGTTTTATAATGAAACCTGAAGGTGAAGTGAGATACAGCTTTTTACATATGCACACTATGCGCATAGTTTCAGAGATATCCATTGACACAGTCTGATATTTTTCATTAAACTGCATTTCTTTTATGGGTATTTTATTAAACTACTACTCAGTTTCCTGAATATAATAATGGACTGACATACTTATTTAATCAGATGTCACTACATCAAAGGTGAAAGTTCTATTTATTTCTCTTGATTATGAAAGCTTTTGTCACTGTGCCTTTGACACTCCCCACCCTTATTTAGACTTGTGTGCACTGAACTAATTTATATGGCGATAAATATATGTATGTGTCTTTACACATGGCATCACCAGCTGATTGCATTTTGTAGTTGAGGTTCATAGCATATTATTTTGTAAAAGCTGCTATAATATTTCACATGGTTGCAGTATATATATAAATATATATATTTTTATTTTCAGGGTACAACCAGTAATCTTAAATGGCTATTTGAGTGTTCTGCTTTGCCAGACATTTTGCAACAAATATGCACATTATGGAGTTTTTCAAGATGACTAATGCAGAATATACCCTCTCTCTAGTGTTTTCTTACGAAATTAAAACCAAAAGTTGTATACTTTCTCAAAAATGTAAAAATGATTTATAGATGATTAGTGCAGTAATATTTCCTGAAAATTTCAAGACAAATTGTTGTAGCAGTTAGGAGATACAGAAACAGTAAAAATACCCAAAGACAGTCAATGATTAAGGGACAGTCATTTTGAAAATGTTAAGTTGTTAAGGAGTTAGGTAGTTTGAGGAAGCACATTATAACCCCTCTTAGCTTTTCTCAAGTGAGAAAAGATTTAGCTGCCATAATGTTTGCTTACATATATGACAAGTTTGATATCCTTATCCCTGCATGAGTACCAGAAACTTAAACTGTACTCCATCTGAGAACTGACCAGGGTTTCACGTGTGTAAAATCACCCCTTCTGTTTCACTAAGGATATAACACAAACTCTTAAAGGTCTTATCTCTGCCTTTCTCATTTTGTAGCTGGCAGATCATTTTTGCTATTGGACCATATCAATTTATTTTTCTGATCTTTGTTTTTTTAGTGTCACTCTTCTTAGTTATTTCACTTTGGGGTTATTAAAACCAGGCTGAAGTATTTTAGATTTAGATTTTACTACTCAGTCTACTCTGCCAGTCTCTTCATGTGTCTGCCTTATTTCTATCTTATTATTATCCACGCATATGTTGATCTGGTTCTCTGTGCCCATTATGATGTCTGATACATATATACAAAGAGCACTGGTGCCAAGACTGACCCCTGTGCAGTCCAGTGACAACTTTTTTCATTGACATGGTCTTATTACCGTTTGTCACTCAGCTACCCCTCTATCCATTTAGATAATTTCTTTCCTACACCATGTTAGGTGGAGTACAGTTTACATTTCTGGTGCCCACACAGGAATAAGGATATCAACATAGTCATGTATATGCCAATAAATAAATAAATATCTGCAGAAGTTATGGCAACTAAATCTTACTTAACCCCTTAACAACTTACCATTTTCAAAATGACTACCCCTTAATCAATGACTATCTCTGGGTTCTTCTCACATCTGAAAAACATGCTGAGTGTTTCCATCTCAAACTTATCCAAGAATGGAGCTATGGGCAGCAGCACATACACTATATGGTGCCATGTATGCAGAAGAGTTGTATAGACCGACGATCACTTTGGGCATATACTGTGGTGTGCAGTATCCTCAAGATAAAAGAACACGGATCTCGGACTGCATGCCATGGCAGGGCAAGCCACTTGACATTGTAAAAAGTAGTGCCAGGTGATTCAGTCTTGCTGACTGATGTCTCCAAGTGGGCATGGGTTTTTGCCAATGATAAATGGGTTGAGGACCCACCTACTCCAACCTACACAAGGGACGCATGCTAATGGTGAGAAGGGTGTATGTGCCTTTCTTAGCCCATGTGCACCCACCATAATGCCTAGCAGCCCTTGGTCAATAACCTATTGGCCAGCCAGTGTCCAGTATCCCAGCTATTGAGCAAAAACCTGGATGTAAACCAGTCAGCCTGCCAAACATGATCTAAGAATTGCTACACTCATTGGAGGTTCACTGACAGAAAGGAGCATGGAAGTGAATGACGTAATGGTAAGGAGGAGGCTGGACATCCTATGTATCCAGGAGACAAAATGGAAGGGCAGTGCAGTAAAGCCATGTGACTTGGGATGCAGAGTCAACTACTTAGGAGGAGGAGAGGTTAGAAATGGTGTGGGAATTGTGAGGGAGAGCCTTCAGAAGGCAGTGAGGAATGTCACCAGAATTAGTGACAGACTCCTGGCAACCAGACTCCAGAATAATGATATGACATTATTCATAATCTCAGCCTATGCCTCACAGCAGGTTGTAACGGTGAGGAAAAGATGGCATTCAGACAGCATTTGCAGGACCCATTAGATAAAGCAGGACAACATGAACTGGGGTTGATAATGGGTGGCTGAATGCAAATATCAGCAGAACAGATAGAACAGGATATGAGGACTGCATGGGTCCACATGGGTGGGGCAACAGGAATAAAGAAATAGAGGCCATTCTAGTCTTCTGTCTGGAAAATGGCTTGATAGTAGCCAACACATGATTCAGAGAGAGCACTAGGGTGTAATCAGTGATTTCAAAGTCATCCCCAGTGAAACAGTTGGCCCAAAGCATACGCCACTGGTTGCTCCAGTTAGCTGAAATCAGAGATCAGAGAAGACACTAAGATCAAAAGAGACCAGGCTGAAGACCTGAAAGTTGACTGGAGAGAAATCACAGCAGTTCAAGAAATCAACAAATCGTCTTTTGAGCTTCTCTCCTGTCTGTACTGCCCTCTGGCATCACTCCATAGCTCTCAAACTTAAGCTACCACACTAAACATATAATGACCAAACAGCACAGAAATGCAACTGATATGGTAAACAATGCAAAATACATACCATAAGGACATCTTTTCAGTATTATATTTTACTGGGTGTATTGTCAACCTGGTCATTTCCGGGAAGTTAATGACTTCCCAAAGGATAAGATAATGCATTTTTTTTTGCATTTACTTTCAGTTCAGCAGAACAAAACTGTTTTTGCTTATAAGACATGTTAGAAATGGAGAATGAATAAGAATTCCACAGATCACAAAGTTTCTTTTCTTTCATACCTTGTAAAACTTTTCAGCAGCAACAACAAATTTAAATGTAATGTCACAAAAAGATTATTTTCCTATATTAATCAATGCACGGACATGGAAATGCCCAAAGGGACAACAGCTTTGATTCACAGTGTAGTAATCAGTTGCAGAGCTAGTTTTAACAGAAAAATGTACAACTGGCAATGAATTTTGTACATACATAAAATCAAATGAAATGTCCAAGTCTGTCTGTGTTCTTTCTACTTTGCAACAATGTTAATAAAAAATTCATATATAAATCCATAAAAGGAATCAAATCATCATAACAAAAATGCTGACATATATAAATGGAACCTACCAAAACCTTATAACACTGTGTAAAAACGTCACAACTTAGCCTGCCTTAATTTCAATACACTGCTAATGCTAATGCTAATGTAATCATTGAGGCCCGGGGGTCTACCAGTGTCAGTTTTTAACTGCCAAAATAATTCTCTAAACTCGGCCCTACAAATGTGGTGCTTGTCGTCAGTGTGAATTTATTCTACAACAGCGAGATATACAGATCCCTTCTAGAGGAATTAGGTTTACAGCTTCCAAATATTATAATTGTGGCACAAGGGGATTAATTTACATTGGTATATGTTTAAGTTGTAATAGCTTTTATATTGGGAAAACTACATGTACTCTTAGAAAAAGAATATATGAACATTTTTATGAAATCAGTAAAGAAAAAGAATCAAATGCTTTTTATAAACATTCATTAATTTGTCATAACATGAACATCAAATTTGCTGCCTTAGTACAAGTGGTTATTGACCCTCGCGGGGGTAACTGGGAGTCCAGGGTTGAGTTTAGAGAATTATTTTGGCAGCTAAAAACTGACTCTGGTAGACCCCCGGTCCTCAACGATTACATTAGCATTAGCAGTGTATTGAAATGAAGGCAGGCTAAGTTGTGACGTTTTACACAGTGTTATAAGGTTTTGGTAGATTCCATTTATATATTTTTGTCAGCATTTTTGTCAGCATTTTTGTTATGATGAGTTGATTCCTTTTATGGATTTCTATATGAATTTTTTATTACGTGGATTCAGTATATTTAGCTAAGATATTGTGCAATATATAGTTACGGTACTTGTGTCATTACATTCAGTTTTATGATGTTATAGTACATTAGGAGAATGAAATATTAATACATTACATATAGATCATTTAATTTTATTGTTGACTGCACACAGTTTTAATAGTGTAATAGCTTTGACACTTGTTTGTTGTCTTTACGAGGCAAGGTCTTTTTAAGACATTAACTCAGTTATTCAATTATTTGATTACAGCACATTATATTTAAACACTTTGTAATAAGTGTTCTTTGTTCTGATGAAGCTTTGTATTGGCAAAGTGAAAGTGCGCTCAACTTTATTGGGTTTGGTGTTTTATTGCTTGTCATTTGTTGTACCAAAGAATTTTAACGGTTGTTGGATTAAACAGTGATTTCAGTTTTTACCAGCTTTTTTCTGCTTCGTTCATTGCCTTGGACTTTTGGTTCTTATTGGCTTGTGCTATCGTTTTGGGTTACAAACACATTGGCATATAAAGTCTATTGAAAAAGTGGGGGGAACAGACAAATGCAGGTCCTGTAAAACAGAAATGAAAGCAGTTGCACATGTCATTGCTGGGTTTGATACACTCACAGATGAGAGTCTGTATACTGAAAGGCACAATAATGTGGCAAGACTGTTGCACCAGTACTAACAGTTGAGAAACTTACTCACACACACACACACACACACACACACACACACACACACACACACACACACACACACACACACACACACACACACATGGAAAAAAAACAATACTTGTAAATTTTATATACCAACTTCAAGACTGTACAGCTGTGGAGTAATGGCAAATTCCCAGAGCCTGCTGTTCAGCGATTCCGCACTGAAAACAGCGAAAAGGCTGAAAAACAAGCAAGAGTGTTCACTGTTATGAGCATTTACGTTTTCAGACATAATTAGTATATTATGTACTGAGAGAGACCCAAAGTCATGAAATTCCAGAATTTACAAGAAGAAATGAGAGCAATGAGAAAGAAATATATCTAGACAGTTCCAAAAGTAGTAGGAACAGAAGGACTAATAAAAAAGAATTTAGAATCATACCTAAATATTCTCCTAAAACATGTAATTCTGTATGAACTACAGAATTCTGGGTTTAGTGGAGGTGCTGAAAAGAGCTCTCTTTGATAACATCATAGACTAAACCAATACTAATTTCATGATCGCTAATCACACTCTGACTTAGGAAAGAGGTCTATTCACATCACAGCATTAGAAACACAAAGCATTAGGAGTAGGTATTCTGCAGCAATGCTATATTCTGCACCATAAGCAGGAATTACATACGAGGCCCCTAATGGAACCTAGGATAATGCAAAATATCAGTGACATTGAAGTCCTGAGAAGCTTACATTTGGTAACTGTATAAGCAGCCACTTGTCTCAATGACAGTTCATAATAAGTGTTTTGCGGAATTATAAGATGCTCAGGTAAAGAAGGCACTGAAGACTGCAGTTCTATCCTCAAGGATTCTCCTGCACCTCATACTTGATTTCTTATGCCATCACATTGCCTTTGTAGTACATGAGGTATAGGACTCAAACAATATACAGCAATGGAAAATTTGCCTTACATGGTGAAGTATTACTTTTTTTTTAACTTCCGATGTAATGATAACTTAGTGTATTCTGGACAATGTTTCCATCCTACCTGCTGAGTACATCTGTAGAGGTCATATACCGTAATGGAATATAAGTAAAATGCCAAGCTGGAAAACCAAATAACCTCAGAAACACTAAATCTGGTACCTGTATGTGAAGTCATGTGTCACTCCCCGTATGATTATATATCACAAATATTTTTGAAAATTTTAATAAGATATTCAAGTACAAAATATATGCAAGACTACATATTGTCCACAAAGGCGGTACATTGCCTTTGGCAGTACACAGCATTTAGGCCTTACATATGTGTATATCTATATCTATCAATATATATATATATATATATATATATATATATATATATATATATATATATATATATATATATATATATATATATATAGACACACACACACACACACATATATATATATATATATATATATATATATATATATAGATAGATAGATAGATAGATATAGATATATAGATATACACATACATATACACACAGCAACAAACACTGAACTGATCGAAGGAAGGACACAGAGGAAACTTGGAGCTATAATATATAACATTAAGTATCCTGTTTTTTGTTTATTTTGTTATTTATTTCTTTGTTATTTATAGCACTTTGTGTACTGTGTATTTTTCTAGCTAGTTTCACTGTGTGTGAGGTATTAACTGGAAAATGTCCACTTTTATAAAGCATCTGTTGGGTTATTTGTTTCTGAAAATTTGTTGCAGTTACACTCTTTTTTCTAGAGGCTCCTTTAGCTGTTTAAAACTTTCATTTAAAGGCTCACTGCTGCTTTTCAGCTGTGAGAAACATTTCTGCAGTTTGTTCTAAGTAGTGGGGATATTTGTAGCATTTCCATATTCAGGCTTGTATTTGGGCCTAGTGTTTGTGGAAGCTGTGTGTCTGAGCACATATTCAGGGACATCTTGGTTTAGCCAAAGCCATCAAGAATTTCAGTGAGAGAGAATTGTTTGATGTCATTGGCTGACTGGGGTCACCTGGACTACAGCTTAGACTAAGCACCTCATTGGTTCTTTTGAGATTTCTTTCTTAAAAGCTGTCTCAGGTTTCAACTTTCTGTTACCTAAGAAATTCACTTGTGAGTGTTCTGCCATTTCACACTGAACTGATCAAAGGAAGGACACTGAGGAAACTCGGAGCTGTAATATATAGCATTAAGTATCCTGTTTTTTTATTTTGTTCTTTATTTCTTTGTTATTTATAGCACTTTGTGTACTGTGTATTTTTCTAGCTAGTTTCACTGTGTGTGAGGTATTAACTGGAAATTGTCCACTTTTATTAAGCATCTGTTGGGTTGTTTGTTTCTGAAAACTTGTTGCAGTTAAACTCTTTTTTCTAGAGGCTCCTTTAGCTGTTTAAAACTTTCATTTAAAGGCTCACTGCTGTTTTTCAGCTGTGGGAAACATTTCTGCAGTTTGTTCTAAGTAGTGGGGATATTTTTAGCATTTCCATATTCAGGCTTGTATTTGGGCCTACTGTTTGTGGAGGCTGTGTGTCTGAGCACATATTCAGGGACATCTTGGTTTAGCCAAAGCCATCAGGCATTTCAGTGAGAGAGAATTGTTTGAGGTCATTGGCTGACTGAGGTCACCTGGACTACAGCTTAGACTAAGCACCTCATTGGTTCTTTTGAGATTTCTTTCTTAAAAGCTGTCTCAGGTTTCAACTTTCTGTTACCTAAGAAATTCACTTGTGAGTGTTCTGCCATTTCACACTGAACTGATCAAAGGAAGGACACTGAGGAAACTCGGAGCTATAATATATAACATTAAGTATCCTGTTTTTTGTTTATTTTGTTCTTTATTTCTTTGTTATTTATAGCACTTTGTGTACTGTGTATTTTTCTAGCTAGTTTCACCGTGTGTGAGGTATTAACTGGAAATTGTCCACTTTTATTAAGCATCTGTTGGGTTGTTTGTTTCTTAAAACTTGTTGCAGTTAAACTCATTTTTCTAGAGGCTCCTTTAGCTTTTTAAAACTTTCATTTAAAGGCTCACTGCTGCTTTTCAGCTGTGAGAAACATTTCTGCAGTTTGTTCTAAGTAGTGGGGATATTTGTAGCATTTCCATATTCAGGGTTATATTTGGGCCTAGTGTTTGTGGAGGCTGTGTGTCTGAGCACATATTCAGGGACATCTTGGTTTAACCAAAGCCATCAGGCATTTCAGTGAGAGAGAATTATTTGAGGTCATTGGCTGACTGAGGTCACCTGGACTACAGCTTAGACTAAGCACCTCATTGGTTCTTTTGAGATTTCTTTCTTAAAAGCTGTCTGAGGTTTCAACTTTCTGTTACCTAAGAAATTCAGTTGTGAGTGTTCTGCCATTTTACACTGAACTGATCGAAGGAAGGACACTGAGGAAACTCGGAGCTATAATATATAACATTAAGTATCCTGTTTTTTGTTTATTTTGTTCTTTATTTCTTTATTTATAGCACTTTGTGTACTGTGTATTTTTCTAGCTAGTTTCACTGTGTGTGAGGTATTAACTGGAAATTGTCCACTTTTATTAAGCATCTGTTGGGTTGTTTGTTTCTGAAAACTTGTTGCAGTTAAACTCTTTTTTCTAGAGGCTCCTTTAGCTGTTTAAAACTTTCATTTAAAGGCTCACTGCTAATTTTCAGCTGTGGGAAACATTTCTGCAGTTTGTTCTAAGTAGTGGGGATATTTTTAGCATTTCCATATTCAGGATTGTATTTGGGCATACTGTTTGTGGAGGCTGTGTGTCTGAGCACATATTCAGGGACATCTTGGTTTAGCCAAAGCCATCAGGCATTTCAGTGAGAGAGAATTGTTTGAGGTCATTGGCTGACTGAGGTCACCTGGACTACAGCTTAGACTAAGCACCTCATTGGTTCTTTTGAGATTTCTTTCTTAAAAGCTGTCTCAGGTTTCAACTTTCTGTTACCTAAGAAATTCACTTGTGAGTGTTCTGCCATTTCACACTGAACTGATCGAAGGAAGGACACTGAGGAAACTCGGAGCTATAATATATAACATTAAGTATCCTGTTTTTTGTTTATTTTGTTTTTTATTTCTTTGTTATTTATAGCACTTTGTGTACTGTGTATTTTTCTAGCTAGTTTCACCGTGTGTGAGGTATTAACTGGAAATTGTCCACTTTTATTAAGCATCTGTTGGGTTGTTTGTTTCTTAAAACTTGTTGCAGTTAAACTCATTTTTCTAGAGGCTCTTTTAGCTTTTTAAAACTTTTATTTAAAGGCTCACTGCTGCTTTTCAGCTGTGAGAAACATTTCTGCAGTTTGTTCTAAGTAGTGGGGATATTTGTAGCATTTCCATATTCAGGCTTGTATTTGGGCCTAGTGTTTGTGGAGCTGTGTGTCTGAGCACATATTCAGGGACATCTTGGTTTAACCAAAGCCATCAGGCATTTCAGTGAGAGAGAATTGTTTGAGGTCATTGGCTAACTGAGGTCACCTGGACTACAGCTTAGACTAAGCACCTCATTGGTTCTTTTGAGATTTCTTTCTTAAAAGCTGTCTCAGGTTTCAACTTTCTGTTACCTAAGAAATTCAGTTGTGAGTGTTCTGCCATTTCACACTGAACTGATTGATGGAAGGACACTGAGGAAACTCGGAGCTATAATATATAACATTAAGTATCCTCTTTTTTGTTTATTTTGTTCTTTATTTCTTTATTTATAGCACTTTGTGTACTGTGTATTTTTCTAGCTAGTTTCACTGTGTGTGACGTATTATCTGGAAATTGTGGACTTTTATTGAGCATCTGTTGGGTTGTTTGTTTCTGAAAACGTGTTGCAGTTAAACTCTTTTTTCTAGAGGCTCCTTTAGCTGTTTAAAACTTTCATTTAAAGGATCACTGCTGCTTTTCAGCTGTGAGAAACATTTCTGCAGTTTGTTCTAAGTAGTGGGGATATTTTTAGCATTTCCATATTCAGGCTTGTATTTGGGACTAGTGTTTGTGGATGCTGTGTGTCTGAGCACATATTCAGGGACATCTTGCTTTAGCCAAAGCCATCAGGCATTTCAATGAGAGAGAATTGTTTGAGGTCATTGGCTGACTGAGGTCACCTGGACTACAGCTTAGATTAAGCACCTCATTGGTTCTTTTGAGATTTCTTTCTTAAAAGCTGTCTCAGGTTTCAACTTTCTGTTACCTAAGAAATTCAGTTGTGAGTGTTCTGCCATTTCACACTGAACTGATTGAAGGAAGGACACTGAGGAAACTCGGAGCTATAATATATAACATTAAGTATCCTGTTTTTTGTTTATTTTGTTCTTTATTTCTTTATTTATAGCACTTTGTGTACTGTGTATTTTTCTAGCTAGTTTCACTGTGTGTGACGTATTATCTGGAAATTGTGGACTTTTATTGAGCATCTGTTGGGTTGTTTGTTTCTGAAAACATGTTGCAGTTAAACTCTTTTTTCTAGAGGCTCCTTTAGCTGTTTAAAACTTTCATTTAAAGGATCACTGCTGCTTTTCAGCTGTGAGAAACATTTCTGCAGTTTGTTCTAAGTAGAGGGGATATTTTTAGCATTTCCATATTCAGGCTTGTATTTGGGACTAGTGTTTGTGGATGCTGTGTGTCTGAGCACATATTCAGGGACATCTTGCTTTAGCCAAAGCCATCAGGCATTTCAATGAGAGAGAATTGTTTAAAAAGGCTGCTAGGTAAATTTTCTCCCTTTAAGATTGGGTTTATTGGTTCTTTTAGTTTCTTTCAAAAGGCTAGGAAATTTTCGACCTAAAATTAAATTTAAGTTTCCTGTTTTTTTTTGTTCACCTGGGAAATTTAAGCATTTTTTAACTTGTATTTTTTTTTTTTATTTTGTTTTTATTTTGTTATTATAAAAATTTTTTACTTTTATTTTTCTGCTGTTTTTGTTTTGAAAATTTTAAAATTTCCCTTTTTTAAGCTCTTTGGGGTTTTTTTTTGGTAACTTGTTGAGTTAAACCTTTTTCTGGGGTTTTTTAGTTTTTAAAATTTTATTTAAATCAGGCTGTTTTGGGCTGTGGCTTTTGGGGGGTTGTTCTAGTATTGGGAATTTTTTTACCCTCCATCAGGCTTTGGGAAGTTTTTTGAGGCTTGGCTGACATCAGGACTGGGAAAAACCCTT